>NC_091471.1:234975490-235198983 GCF_036971445.1 Narcine bancroftii | reverse complement strand
TAAACTCGCCTTGACTTTCACAGACTTCACCACTGATGCTGTGGTCCGCGGCCTCCGCTTGTACGCCAGGAGCAGTACAGCCAGGTGATCAGACTTGCCGAAGTGGGGTGGTGGCATTCGTTGGTAGGTGTTCCTCAGGGTGATGCAGCAGTGGTCGAGGGGGTGGTAGTTTGTCTGAGACGTCTTCAGGTTGACCTGAACGGGAAGGTATCAGGATGTGCTGTACACTGCGACCAGGATGACGGCGACGAATTCTCTCGGCATTTGATCTCCAGGTATTCCTGGTCAGGGGAGCAGGACTGGGACATAACCGCTCGTAATTGCCCTGACACCAGTGTCCGGTAAGCATGGGGAAGGGTTTAGCCCTTGGGGAATAGCTGGGTGTCCGTGTTCAGCCACATCTCTGTGACACATCACACAGCAGTCTCTGATGTCGTAATCCGACTTGTTCTCTAAGGATTGTACATTGGTCAAGAGGACAGTGGGGAGTGGGAGGGAGGGGGGTCTCAGGGTAACCTGCAGCCCCCCCACCCCCCACCTGCATCCAAAGGGTTGGGTCTTCTTAAAATGGTCCGTGGGTCAGCTGCTGGTAACTCCCATGGATAGGGGCAGTGTGGGTGGGATGGATCCATGGATGGGTTTAGAGGGATTGGGGCAGGTGGAACCAATGTGGGTGGGTACATTGGAGTAGATGGGATGGATTTTGAGGGATATGAACCTTTTATTTCTGTGATGGATCCAGATAACCCCCTTCCAACAACGTGGACACTCTAGAATCTTCCTTTTCGACTTGAAGATATCAGTGTTTAATATGAATGCAGTTGATTTGTTGGGGAAACATCTCCAGAGTCCCTCTTTGGCATTGACAGTGCCTGCACTGGGAAGTCTCCTTTGGGATGAATCAGTGCTTGGACAATGTACTATGTTGACCCAGATTTGTTTTGTGGACATTCCCCTCAGTTTCAGGATAAAGTGAACTGGGGAGCAGGGGATGAGGGGCCAGAGTGCAAGAGGGATTGGTGTGGTAAGCGAATGGAAGAGAGGGGGAAAGGGGGTTGAGGGAGAGAGAGAGAGATGTGTGGTCTGGGCAGAAAGAGGGGAGCGGCAGGAAGAGAGAGAAGTTGGGGTGTTGCTGGAGTGAGAGACAGACGGGGGAGAGAGGGGCGGATTGGAGAAGAGGGAGGGGTAACTGGGAGCGAGAGCAAGTGAGAGACAGGGAGGGAGGGAGATGGGGAAGGAGGGTGGGAGATGAGTCCAAGATGTGGTGGGAGCGAGAGCAAGTGAGAGACAGGGAGGGAGGGAGATGGGGAAGGTGGGTGGGAGATGAGTCCAAGATGTGGAGGGAGCTGGAGAGGGAGGGAGACAGGGTGGAAGTGGGAGGGAGGGGGGTTTAATGCTGGGGAGGGTGTTGTGAGGAGGCTTTGACCTGTTAGTTCCCCAGTCACTGAACCTCCCTATTTGAACCCCGACCCCTGGAGTCACTGTCCTGGGGGTGGGTCCTCAGGGTCAGCTGGCTGGGGATTGCTGCCCTCTGTCTCTACTCCCATCTCCGTGTCTGGCACCACAGCCTCCATCTCCGTCCCCGGCGACTCCGTTTCTGGCCCCGCAGCCTCCATCTCCATCCCCAGCGACTCCATTTCTGGCCCCGCAGCCTCCATCTCCGTCCCCGGCGTCTCCATGTCTGGCCCCGCAGCCTCCATCTCCGTCCCCGGCGTCTCCGTGTCTGGCCCCGCAGCCTCCATCTCCGTCCCCGGCGTCTCCGTGTCTGGCCCCGCAGCCTCCATCTCCGTCCCTGGCATCTCCGTGTCTGGCCCCGCAGCCTCCATCTCCGTCCCCGGCGTCTCTGTGTCTGGCCCCGCAGCCTCCACCTCTTCCAATGATTCCTCAAGCTGCAGCGAGCGGCGTTTCAGTCTGGAGTGGAGGGTGGGGACGGACCCTTGCCTGGGGGTGGAGAGGAGAGAGGGAGGGGGAGAGGGTGAGGCAGGGGTCTCTGCACAAACTATTGGAGAGGATTCTTGAGGACAGGATGTGTGAGCATTTGGAGAGTACAGTGTACTCAGGGATAGTCAGGAGGGCATTGTGAAGGGACTCTGCTTAAGGAATTAATTTTTTTTAATTTAGACCCAGAGCACAGAGACTGTCCATTCCGGCCCACAAGACTGAGCTGCCCAATTTACACCCAATTAACCCACACCCTTGGTACGTTTCGAATGGTGGGAGGAGACCAGATCCCCCGGTGAAAACCTACACAGACACGGGCAGATCGCTCTAACTCCATACAGACAGCATGGGATTCAAACCCCATTCCCAGTCACTGGCACCGTGATGGTGTTGGGCCAACTGTGCAGACTCCTTCATCAGTACAATCAATATTCCTTCATATTGGATCAATGTGACAGGAGGTCTGTACAGGTTGACCCTGGGGTGAAGAAGGCAGGAGGGGCATTGGGCTTCACTCATCGTGGGATTGAATTCAGGAGCTGAGAGGTGATGTTGCAACCATGCCCCACATGGAGGACTGGGCTCAGTTATGGTCACCTCACTACCAGAAGGATGAGGAAGCCCTAGAAATGGGGTAGAGGAGATCGACAAGGATGCTGCCTGGTTCAGAGAGCTCGCCTTGTGAAAGCAGGTCGAGTGAACTCTGCCTTTCCTCCTGGGAGCGGCGGAGGGTGAGAGGAGACCTGAGAGAGGTGTATAAGAGGCACTGATCCCATGGACCGTCAAAGACTTTCTCCCCCCATCCCACCCCCGGGGCTGACAAGGTTGCCTCCAGACAACACGGGTTTAAGGTGCTGGCGAATAGGGATGGAGGAGATGTCAGCGGGTATGTTTATTTGATGCAGAGAGTGGCGGGTGCGTGGAATGGGCTGCCGGCAACAGTGGTGGAGACGGATACAATGGGGTCCTTAGGAGACTTTCGGATCAGAACGTGGAACTTAGATGGCCTGGAGGTTTCTAAGGGAGGGACATGTTTGGCACGACTTGGTGGGAAAAGGGCCTGTACTGTGCTGGAGATTTTCTATGTTTGGAAAAGACCCCGGGGCCGAACACAATCAACTCCTGGCTGCTGTTGGAAGTGAAGGAAGAGATTGCTGGGGCAATGGCTACGATCTTTGTCCACATTGGCCCCAGGGGAGAGACAGAGGGATGGAGAAAGGAAAATGTGGTTGCCTAGTTTAAACAGGTCATAGGGAGAACACTGGGGATTATAGATGGTGGATCTAAGGTCAGTGGGTCCAATGTCAAGAGGGTCCAACGTCAAGAGGGTCCAACGTCAAGAGGGTCCAATGTCAGTGGGTCTAATGTCAGAGGGTCCAACGTCAGAGGGACCAACGTGAGAGGGACTAATGTCAGTGGGTCCAACGCCAGAGGATCAAATGTCAGAGGAACTAACATCAGTGGGTCTGAAGTCAGAGGCTCTAACGTCAGAGAGGGTTCATGCCAGTGGGGCAATCGTCAGTGGGACTAACGTCAGAGGGATTAACGTCAGTGGGATTAACGTCAGAGGGTCCAACGTCAGAGGGTCCAACGTCAGAGGGTCTAACGTCAGAGGGACTAACGTTAGAGGGTCCAACGTCAGAGGGATTAACGTCAGTGGGATTAACGTCAGAGGGTCCAACGTCAGAGGGTCCAACGTCAGAGGGTCTAACGTCAGAGGGATTAACGTCAGTGGGATTAACGTCAGAGGGTCCAACGTCAGAGGGTATAATGTCAGAGGGTCTAACATCAGAGGGACTAACATCACAGGGGCTAACGGCAGTGGTTCCAACGTCACAGGGACTTCACGTCAGTGAATCCAACATCAGAGAGGGTTCACGACAGAGAGGGTTCACAACAGTGGGACTAACATCAGTGGGACTAACTTCAGTGCGTCTAACATCAGTGGGACTAACGTCAGTGGGTCTGTTAGAGGCACTAATGTCAGAGGGTCTACCATCAGAGGGACTAAAGTCAGTGTGTCTCATGTCAGAGGGTTTAAAGTTAGAGGGTGTAACGTCAGAGCGTCTACTGGAAAATTGTCCCTTTCATAGTGGAGAGCCGTCGTGGTCCTGCTGCCGAAGAAAGGAGACCTCCGCTTATTGAAGAACTGGCAGCTGGCCTCTATCCTTTGCTCAGACTGCAAGGTTTTTGCCCATGCATTGGCCAACCGACTGTGCTCTGTGCTGGGGCAGGTTGTCCACCCTGACCGGTTGTACACTGTCCCGAACCAGTCCATCCAGGACCATATCCATCTGGACTGGGATCTGATCCATCTGTCCCAGGAGACTGCTATACCAACAGCCTTTCTCTCCCTTGATCAGAAGGCATTTGACAGGGTGGACCACAGCTACTTAGTGGGTACTCTCCAGGTTTTTAGGTTTGGGCCACACTTTGCGAGCCGGATTTGGCTCTTGTACTCTGCCACAGAGTGCCTCGTCAAAGTGAACGGGTCCTTGACTTCCCCCATTTCCTTCGACAGGCAAGTATGTCAAGGATGCCCCATGTCTGGCCAGTTGGATGCCATCTGCGAGGAGCCATTCCTGAGACTTCTTCATAGGAGGTTGACAGGGATGGTTCTACGTGAGCCAGACATGAAGAACATCCTCTCGGCCTACGCTGACAACGTGCTCCTCATGGTGACCGACCACGTTGACCTGCGGAGGACGCGAGAGTGCCAGCAGGTGTTCTCTGCTGTCACCTCTGCCAGGATCAATGGGGCTAAATGTTCCAGTCAGACTGGTGCGCTGGCAGGATCTGGAAGCGAAAACCGCTGTCTGGCTAGGATGCTGGTCTGGCCTCTTTGGGGTGCTTTCCTACCGAGGCAGGGTGGTGGTCATCAATCAGCTGGTGGCCTCCATGTTCTGGTACCGGTTGGCCACCTTGGCCCCACCTGCTGCCTTTGCCATGAGCATTCAGCAGAAATTGGTGGACTTCTTCTTGGGCAACAGGAAACACTGGGTCTCTGCGGCGGTTCTGAGACTGCCCATTGCAGAGGGTGGACAGTTGCTGGTGTGTGTGAGTACCCAGCTGGCAGCCTTCCACCTTAGGACACTGCAGAGATTGGTGACATGTGCCTGCCATGTACTTTCTCCAATGGAGCCACTGCCTTCACCAGGGCACATGGTTACCTCCGGCGAGAGTCAGCCATGTTGCTCTGCAGAGGTTGCCCAGTTATTACCGGGCCTGACTGTAAAGCTGGAATATGGTTGCCTCTGGCCTAGACGACCCCCCCCCCCCCCCACCACCAACGGGGAGTTGTGACCCAGCTATGAGCCCGGAGTTGATCGCTGGACCCAGGCCCCAGCATCTCACCCGGGATCCTGCCCCGTACAACCTGAGCCATCTCTCCTCGGCACCCACTGTGCCATTCCAGGAGGTGGGAAGGTATTTCTTGTACAGGTTGCTGCTCCACACCTTCCACTTCCTTACCCTGGTCCACCCCTCAGACACGCCAAGGCGCCTGGTGTTACCACCTGCCAGTCAGTAGTGTCCCCAGTGGCGGTCGCTTGACGCAGGGATTCACCCCTTGTACATCGGAGGCGTGGAGGCTCTTACATCAGGCGGTGCCCTGCAACAAGCTTTGGAGTCAGTTCACGGATCTCCCAGATGCGAGCTACTTTGGTGGACTGGAGGTGCGAGATTGCAACCACTCTTTGCCTTTCTGAAGAGGCTTCTCCTCGCATTCTGGTCGCATTTTAGCCTGACCCTCTTTATCTTTGACCACCCCATGAGGAAGGAGGCAGGATGGAAGGGAGATGTCCTGATTGCCTTGGTCCTGGGCCTGGGCAAACTGTCCATCCGTAGCTCATGGAAGCCACCGGCTCAGGTCTCCCCCAGCAATGAAGCGCTGGACATCTTCTGGGGGTATGTTCGCACCTGGGTGTCTTTGGAAAAGGAGCACACGCTGTCCAGGGGAGCCATGGAGGGGTTTTGGGAACGCTGGGCACCGTAGGATGTGTACGTCATCCTTGACAGGGATGGCAATATTTTAATATAACTGGATAGTTGTCTTGGGTGTTTGTGTATAGTAATTGGTGACTCCAGTATATTTGTGCAATGATGTACATGTGTAAATAAAGTCCTTTTTTTTAAAAAAGGGTGTAATGTCAGTGGGACTAACGTCAGTGGGTTTAACGCCAGAGGCACTAACGTCAGAGTGTCTGACGTCAGTGGGTCTGATGTCAGCGGGTCCGACGTCAGTGAGGGCTCATGCCAGTGGGTCTAACGTCAGTGGGTCTAATGTCAGAGGGATTAACGTCAGTGGGTCTAACGTCAGAGGGAATAACGTCAGAGGGAATAACGTCAGAGGGTCTAACATTAGAGGGTCCAACGTCAGAGGGAATAACGTCAGTGTGACTAACGTCAGTGAGTCTAACATCAGAGGGATTAATGTCAGAGGGTCTAACGTCAGAGGGTCCAACATCAGAGGGTCCAATGTCAAAGTGAATAACGTCAGTGGGACTACCGTCAGAGGGTCTAACGTCAGAAGGTCTAACGTCAGAGGGTCTAACGTCAGAGGGTCTAACGTCAGAGGGTCTAACGTCAGAGGGTCTAACGTCAGAGGGTCTAACGTCAGTGGGTCTAACGTCAGTGGGACTAAAGTCATTGGAGGGGGCAAACACACCCTCCACACACCTGTCCCCCTGTCCTGTGACAGATCCCCCACCCTGTGACAGACCCCCTGCCCTGTCCGCCACCCCTCTCCACCCGCCACCCCTCTCCACCCCCCGCCCCAGCCCCCCCGTACCTGAGCCTGCCCTGCAGGGTGTTGAGCTCCTGTGACAGAACCCCCGTCCTGTCCGCCACCTCCTCCAGTTCTCGTTGCAGTTTGCGCCTCAACATCTGAGCCCTTGAAGTCTCTTCCTCCATGTCCCGGAGCCGGCATTTCATCTCCCTGACCCGGGACAGGCTCTGGTCCATCTAGGGTTGAGGGGTGGGGTGGGTGAGGAATGGAGGCAAGAACCAAGTGGGTAGAGAGCGAGAGGGGGTTGAGAAAGAGGGTGTGAGAATGAGGAGCAGAGAGAGGGGAGGAAATGGGATGAGAGTGGGGAGAGAAGGGGATGAGAGAGAGGTGGGGCAAGAAGAGGGAGAGAGGTGGCGCGAGAAGAGGGAGAGAGATGGTGAGAGAGAGGTGGGGCGAAAACAAGGGGGAGAGGTTGGGAGAGTGGGGGTAGAGGGAGGGGGAGAGAAGAGAGTGAGATAAAGGTGGGTAGGAATGAGGGGGCAGAGTGGGGTGGGGTGCTCTGTAAAGAGGTAGGTTAAAAATTTCTCCACCGATGGAGCGGCTTTAAAGTGGAGGTCCTGCGTAAAAACACCGACTCTCTCTCATACACCCACTCTCTCTCACTTCGCACACACACACGAACAGAGGGCCAGGAGATGGAGGCTGGGGTTGCAGCTCGGTTCCAGCCCCCCCACCCCCTACCCCAGGACCTGCTGTGCCCCCACCTGCTCCTTGCCGAGGTCTGCTTGCCTCCTCCTGTCCTCGACCTGCAGAACTGCCTCCTTCATCTTCTTCTCCAGGCGCCGGAGCAGTCGGTTCCCAAGCGCCCGCTCCCTGCCAGAGACCAGGATGGGGTGGGGGTGGGGGAGGAAAACAAGTGGTGTTACATCTCGGGGTGGGAATATGAAGGGTGGTATACCTCTGGGGGGGGCAGTGACTAGGGGAGTGGAATATAAAGGTGGCACACCTCTGGGGGCCCAGTGACTGGGGGCGGTGGGGGTTACAAAGGACATTAAACCTCTGGGGCCCAGTGACCGGGGGGTGGGATACGAAGGGCGTTATACGTCTGGGACCCAGTGACGGGAGGGTAAATACGAAGGGCGTTACACCTCTGGGATCCAGTGACAAGGGGGAGGGGGAAATACAAAGGTTGTTACATCTCTGGGGTCCAAGATCTGGGGGGGGGGGAGGAATACGAAGGGCGTTAAACCTCTGGGGGCCCAGTGACCGGGGGGGAGAAAATGAAGGGCGTTACACCTCTGGGGGTCAAGCAACCAGGGGAAGGGGTGAAGATTAAGGTTGTTATACCTCCAGGGGCCCAGCCACTGGGGGTTGGGGAGGGAGGGAGAGGACAAAGGGCCAAACACCTCTAGGAGCCTCTCAGTGCTGTGAGTGGGACAGTGATGACAGGGTTGGGGTCACGGTGACGGGACAAAGTGTAGAGGAGGGTGTCATGGGCACAGAGCACAGTCACGGTTCATGGGGTCGTGGGTCATATTGACAAGATATCAGGGACAAGAGGAAGTCACCGAGACAGGGAGGTGGGTCTTGGCGACAGGTCACGGGGATTGGCCGAGGTGTGAAAAGGTTGAGGAGCAGAGGTGGTTACAGAGACATGGAGGGGTTTTCAAGAGTTTAACGGAGAGAGTAGGGAATTACAGAGACAGGGAGAGGCTTTGAATGGGAGTGGGGAGTGGTGGGAATTACAGAGACAGGGGAGGGGGGTTTGAACAGGTGGACGGGGAGTGGAGGGGGTTACAAAGACAGGGAGGGGGGTTTGAACAGGTGGATGGGGAGTGGAGGGGATTACAGAGACAGGGATGGGGATTTGAACAGGGAACGGGGAGTGGAGGGGGTTACAGAGACAGGGAGAGGGGTTTGAACAGGTGAAAGGGGAGTGGAGGAGTTTACAGAAACAGGGATGGGGGTTTGAACAGTAGAACGGGGAGCGGAGGGAGTAACAGAGACAGGGAGGGGCATTGGAAAAAGGGAAACGGGGAGCGGAGGGTGTTATAGAGACAGGGAGGGGGTTTTGAACAGGGAACAGGGAATGCAGGGACTTACAGAGACAGGGAGGGGTTTGAATAGGGGGACAAGAGCGGAGGGAATTACAAAGATAGAGAGGGGGGTTAGAACAGGGAGACGGGGAATGGAGGGGGTCACAAAGACAAGGAGAGGGTGTTGAACAGGGGGATGGGGTCACAGAGACAGGGAGGGGGGTTTGAACAGGGGACGGGGAGTGGAGGGGGTTACAGAGACAGGGAAGAGGATTTAAACATGGGGATGGGGAGAGGAGGGGGGTCACAGAGGGGATTTTGAATAGGGGGTTGGAGAGTGGTGGAGGTTACAGAGACAGCGAGGGTGCTAGGACCTACCGGAACTCTGCCTCGAGCTGGTTCTCCAGTTGGGTGACCTTGCCCTCGAGAGTTACAACACTTGCCCGGAACTTGGAGTGGATAATGCCCTCCAACTCAGAGAGACGGGCTCTCAGCTCCTTGTTCTGTCGCTCCAGCTGTTGGCGGGATGTCTCTGCATTTTTGGACCACATACGTGCACTGCTGAGCTCCATGGTGACCTCCTCCACCTGGGGTGTGAGGCAGGGGGAGGGAGAGGGACAAGGGTTGAGAAAGGGGGACAGTGACTTTCCACCTTATCCATGCTCATTGTAGGTCTCTCTGTTCTATAACACGCCCCACCATTCACCATGTCGGTCCCCGTACCCCGAGGACTCTCTGTTCTACAACACTCCCCACCGTTCACCATGTCGGTCCTCGTGCCTCGAGGTCTCTCTGTTCTACAACACTCCCCACCGTTCACCATGTCGGTTGTCGTGCCTCGAGGTCTCTCTGTTCTACAACACTCCCCACCGTTCACCATGTCAGTACTTGTGCCTCGAGGTCTCTCTGTTCTACAACACTCCCAACCATTCACCATGTCGGTCCTCGTGCCTCGAGGTCTCTCTGTTCTACAACACTCCCAACTGTTCACCATGTCGGTCCTCGTGCCTCGAGGTCTCTCTGTTCCACAACACTCCCAACCATTCAACATGTCGGTCCTCGTGCCTCGAGGTCTCTGTTCTACAACACTCCCAACCATTCACCATGTCGTTCCTCGTGCCTCGATGTCTCTCTGTTCTACAACACTCCCAACCATTCACCATGTCGGTCCTCGTGCCTTGAGGTCTCTCTGTTCTACAACACTCCCCACCGTTCACCATGTCAGTCCCCTTTCTTCGAGGTCTCTCTGTTCTACAACACTCCCCACCGTTCACCATGTCAGTCCCCGTACTCCGAGGTCACTCTGTTCTACAACACACCCCAACATTCACCGTGTTGTTTCCCGTTCCCCGAGGTTTCTCTGTCTACACTCTCCACCGTTCACCGTGCTGGTGTCCGTACCCCGAGGTCTCTCTGTTCTACAACACTCCCCACCATTCACTGTGTTGGTCCCCGTACCCCGAGGTCTCTCTGTTCTACAACACTCTCCACCGTTCACCGTGTTGGTCCCCATACCCTGAGGTCTCTCTGTTCTACAACACTCCCCACCGTTCACTGTGTTGGTCCCCGTACCTTGGGGTGTCTGTACCTCCACGCTTCCCACTGCCCCCCCATGACTCCTTCACCTGATCAAGCAGCGTGCGACACTGTTCGTTGACCTGCTCCACATTAGCCTGGTCTTCCTCCAACTCCTCCTCCAGCTGAGAGATCTGTCCCTCCAACCTCCGCTTCTCCTCATCGAGCTGGCCCCTGTTCCGGGACCAAAGTGTGGTGGGGGGGGGTGCAGGGAGGGAGAGAGAGAGAGTGAAAGAGACAAGGTTTTGAATGAACATTTTCATGCAGAGAGCGCTGGAAGGGTGAATGACTGAAAGTGGTGAACGCAGCCTTAACTTTCACCTTTCAGAAGAATTCGGACAGGTTCATGATGAGAGGGTGTGGAGCTGTGGACTGGGTGCAGGTTCCCAGGACTCGGCAGAAACAGGCATGGAAGGCTAAAGGGCCTGATTTTGTGCTGAAATGTTCTGGGGGGGGGGTCTATGGTTGTATGGGGAGAGAGAGAGGAGGAATGGAGGGAGAAGAGGGGGAAGGGGAGAGAGAGAGAGGGAGATGGAGAGAGAGGGACGAGAGATGGGGAAGAAAGAGGGAAGTGGAGAGAGCAAGGAGAGAGGGAGGGAGGGGGAGAGAGAGAGAGAGAGCAAGGGGAGAGGGAGGAGAGATGGGGAAGAGAGGGAGGAGTGAGAGAGGGAGGGAAGAGGGAGGGTGCAGAGGGAGGGGCAGAGAGAGTCGGTATTTTTATGCAGGACCTCAACTTTGAGGCCGCTCCATTGGTGAAGAAATTTTTAACCTATCTCTTTATAGAGGAGTCCTAAAAGGCTGCTCCAGTGGTGTCATTATGTGGAGCGACACCTCAGTGCATACTCCGGAGCCACTGCAGACGGGGCAACAGTTGCAGTGGTGCCGCCCACAATAAAAACACAGCGAGGAATGGCTTTTTTTATTGCCCATAATCCCCCCACTGCTGGAACTGCTCGAGTAAACGCAGAGGTTCCAGCTGTGTGTTGGATTATGGGTAAAGAGGTCGACCATTGATCTGTCTGTGTTGACAGTGACGAAGGTGTTCAGCTCAAAACCTTCCCTCCAATAAATGGATTTAACATTAGTGAAAAGAGTTTTCGTCAGTGTGACCACCCACCGCTGCCCCTTCAGGGCCCTGAACCTGTTGTTCCGCTCCCTTGTCCTTATCCATCTCCCAGCCTCGGCAGGTCAGCATCATGAAGCCCACACCGATCATTCCACAGCTGGTCAGCGGGACCAGTCGACCCTTTGCCTGACATTGCTTTTCTCCGCTTGCTTCTGGGCACCTTTGCTTTAAAGGATTTCACTGCGTCTGGCTGCCCCTCGGCGTCTATCACTATGGCTTCTCCCTCTTCCGACGGTGGGGGCCTAAAGCCCCGGCATTTGGCCATGGCCTGCAGGGCTGGCTCCATTCCAAGAGCTGCTACGTGGACGATAGTGCTGAGCTGGCAGTAGCGGGGGCTCCTGCTGACCGGCTGTGGAATGATCAGCGTGGGCTTCGTGATGCTCACCCGCCGCGGACGGGAGATGGAGGACGAGGGAGCCCTGAAGGTGCGACGGTGGGTGGTCACCCTGATTACAACTATTTCGTGGTTCTCTAAATTATGTCTTTTTTTAAAAATTTTTTATTTTTCACACTATAAATCATATTGACCAAGATACATACAGACATTTTTCTTCTTAAATAAATAGTGTTGTTTTCTCCCCCTTTTTCCTCCCCTCCCTTCCCTCCCTCCCTCCCTCCCTTCCCCATTTATTTAAAGTTCAATCTATAAGATACATTAAACCCGTCAAAAGCCTTGGGAGTCACGTGATGGAGTAGTGGCCGGTCAGGGAATTCCAGCCCTCTCCGGAAAAGTTGAAAAAAAAAACGCACAAAACACAAAGATACAAGAGTAAAAATTAAAACAAAATAAAAATAAAGGTGAGAAGAAAATGGCAGCGAAGAGAGAAAAGTCGAAAACAACGGGAAGAAGAGAAGATGAAAGAACGTCGGAAGAAGAAGGTGAAGGCCTTACCTGTCCGAGGAGGCCCGCTGTGGAGAGAGAAGCCCGCTCCCTAAGGTCAGTGGAAGTCCCGAGCTCGGGACTACTAAAATGGCTCGCGGAGCCGAGTAAAAGTGCGCAACCGCGCATGAAAAAAAACACAGACGGGAGGGGGGAACAGCTGCGGAGTCGATCTCCACAGCTGAGAGTGACAGCTGCAACACAGCAACAGGAGCAGAACACAGACAATAACGACAACAAGAAAGAAGAGAGCAAAAAGAAAACAAGGAAACAACAGATGGCCAACCCAGAGGAAGAAGAAGAAGAACATAGAGAAATGGAAGAAGAAGAGAAAGGCAGGACAATGGATATATCTTTTATTTAAAGAATATATGGAATCAGTGAAAGAATGGCAATTACAAGAATTTAATGAGATAAAAAGAAGAATTAAGAGTGCAGAAGAAAAAATGAATAAAATAGAAATGGTCATATCAGAGATAGGAAAAAGAGTGGATAATGTGGAAGAACGAGAAATAATCGTAGAAATGGAAGTAAAGGACTTAAAAGAGAAATTAGAAGAATCTAATAAAAAAGTTAAAGAGGCACATGAGCTGTTAGCTCAGAAGATAGATATAATGGAAAACTATAATAGAAGAAATAATATAAAGATACCCAGGGTCCTAGGAAGACCAGAATTACAGGAAGAAATGGAAATAGAGAGGGCACATAGAACATTAGCCCCGAAACCACAACCACAGCAAAAACCAAGATCCAGTTTAGTAAAATTTTTAAGATATACAACAAGAGAAAATATATTGGAGAAAGCAATGAAGAAAATAAGAGAAGACAAAAAGCCACTGGAATACAAAGGTCAAAATTTTTTTTTTTTATCCAGACATAAGTTTTGAACTCCTGAAGAAGAGGAAGGAGTTCAATACAGCAAAAACGATCTTATGGAAAAAAGGATATAAATTTATGTTAAAGTACCCAGCGGTACTTAAAATAGTTATTCCAGGGCAACAAAACAGACTATTCTCGGATCCAGAGGAAGCACGAAAATTTGCAGAACAACTACAAAACAGACAGAGAGATGAAGACATGTAATGAGAGTAAAAATGACCACGAACTATATGTATGTGTGTATATGGGTATATAAATATATATATATCGCTCCAATGAATGTTGAGGATGGAGCGGAGACAACGCTGGTGGAAGCATTCTAGGAGCCGTAGGTGATGCCGGTAGAGGACCCATGATTCGGAGCCGAACAGGAGTGTGGGTATGACAACGGCTCTGTGTACGCTTATCTTTGTGAGGTTTTTCAGTTGGTTGTTTTTCCAGACTCTTTTGTGTAGTCTTCCAAAGGCGCTATTTGCCTTGGCGAGTCTGTTGTCTATCTTGTTGTCGATCCTTGCATCTGATGAAATGGTGCAGCCGAGATAGGTTAACTGGTTGACCGTTTTGAGTTTTGTGTGCCCGATGGAGATGTGGGGTGGGCTGGTAGTCATGGTGGGGAGCTGGCTGATGGAGGACCTCAGTTTTCTTTAGGCTGACTTCCAGGCCAAACATTTTGGCAGTTTCCACAAAACAGGACGTCAAGCGCTGAAGAGCTGGCTCTGAATGGGCAACTAAAGCGGCATCGTCTGCAAAGAGTAGTTCACGGACAAGTTGCTCTTGTGTCTTGGTGTGAGCTTGCAGGCGCCTCAGATTGAAGAGACTGCCATCCGTGCAGTACCGGATGTAAACAGCGTCTTCATTGTTGAGGTCTTTCATTGCTTGGTTCAGCATCATGCTGAAGAAGATTGAAAAGAGGGTTGGTGCGAGAACGCAGCCTTGCTTCACGCCATTGTTAATGGAGAAGGGTTCAGAGAGCTCATTGCTGTATCTGACCCGACCTTGTTGGTTTTCGTGCAACTTTTGGATATATGGAGGAAACAACACTTTTCTTGAGTATGTTTTATGTCTACCCGAATAATATGAAGATTCCTTTTCCTTTGGGTGTTGTTTCCTCCATATATCCAAAAGTTGCATTTCTTGCATCGATTTAATTATAAATTTGGTTACTTTGTTCTTTCTGTTAATTTTTTTCCCAGTTTTATCCATATTTGAATCCAAATTAAGGTTGAAATCCCCTCCTATTAATATGTTCCCTTGCGTATCTGCTATCTTCAAAAAAATATCTTGCATAAACTTTTGATCTTCTTCGTTAGGTGAATATACATTGAGTAGATTCCAAAACTCTGAATATATCTGACATTTTATCATTACATATCTCCCTGCTGGATCTATTATTTCCTCTTCTATTTTAATTGGTACATCTTTACTAATTAATATTGCTACTCCTCTTGCTTTTGAATTATACGACGCTGCTGTTACATGTCCTATCCAATCTCTCTTTAATTTCTTGTGCTCCAATTCAGTTAAATGTGTTTCTTGCACAAATGCTATATCAATTTTTTATTTTTTCAGTAAATTTAGCAGTTTCTTCCTTTTGATTTGGTTATGTATTCCATTAATATTTAAAGTCATATAGTTCAACATAGTCAATTCATACTTTGTTTATTTTTCATTTCCGTTTCCTCATCATCACCTTTCCTTCTTATCAATTTCTGCTTTCTTGTTTTGAACACTTTATAAGACAACATTTCTAAAACATAAAATATTTCCACTTTTTTCATATATAAAATTCCTTTAACCCCAATAGTCCCTCCCCTTTCTGAGTTGCCCTTTGTTCCTTGTCGGGCAACCACATCTCCCCTCTCCATTTGGATTTGCGAATCCGCTCGCAAGCGTCAACTGATTTCGCAGTGACTGTTATTTTCCCCCACCCAGCCCCCCCCCCCCCCCCCCAGAAAAGATTTTAATCTTCTCTATCTTTTTTTTACTTTTCTGGAGACGACTGGAGTTCCCCTACCGGCCACTACTCCATCAAGTGACTCCTTCTCTAAATAATGTCTAATGTACTGGCATATTATGTTCATCTGCAAGATGTTAGGGAGAGACGACGACCTGGGAATGAAATGCAGTGGTTTGCCTGGGGAATTTTGTGCTCTCAATGTTGTGCCTGACACAAACTGTTTAGTGAACAGTCCCCTAGCCAGGCGCATGTAGTGGCTGGACATTTGTGGAGTGAGGTGGAGCTCTGACACGAGCACCTTGGAGCCGCTCATGGACTATTTATGATGGTTGGGTCAGCGATGTCGGGGAAGAGAATCCCCATCTTTACCTTCACATTCTAGAAAAGGGCCAAGACATTGGTGAGTGCAAGGGGGAGAGAAGGGAAGGGCTGAGAGAAAGGGAGGGCAGAGAGGGAAGGAGGTGGAGAGAGGGGGGGGGGAGGAGAGAGGTGGGGGAGGAGAGTGGGGGAGGAGAGAGGGGGTGGGGGAGAGAGAAGGAGGGGGGCTTATCTCGGAGGGGACGGATTTCAGGGAGGGGTGGATGTGAACGAGGGGGGGATTGGGATTTCAGGGAGAGGGGGACTGGATCTTGGGGAGGGGAAACGGGGTCTCAGGGAGGGGGGAAATGGGATCTCAAGGAAGGGGGATGGGATTTCAGAGGGGGAAATTGGATCTCAGGGAGGGGGGAACAGGATCTCAGGGAGGGGGAAACAGGATCACAGGGAAGGGAGGATGGGATCTCAGCGAGGGTGGGAATGGGATCTCCAGAGAGGTAAAAATGTGATCTCAGGGAGGGGGGGACGGGATATCAAGGAGGGGGGAAAAAGAATCTGAGGGAGGGGGGAAATGGGATCTCAGGGAGGGGGGATGGGATCTCAGGGAGGGAAAAATGCAATCTCAGGGAGGGGGGACGGATTTCAGGGAGGGGGAGACGGGATCTCAGGGAGGGAAAAATGCGATCTCAGGGAGGGGGGACGGATCTCAGGGAGGGAAAATGGATCTCAGGGAGGGGGAATGGATCTCAAGGAGGGGGAATGGATCTCAGGGAGGGGGGGGACAGGATCTCAGGGAGGGAAAAATGCGATCTCAGGGAGGGTGGAATGGGATCTCGGGGGGAGGAACAGGATCTTGGGGGGAACGGGATCTTGGGGAGGGGGGGACTCACTTGCTGGAGGCGCTGCTCCCGATTTTGTCGGCAAGCTCATCGCGGTCCTGAATTGCCTGTCGTCGAGTGATTTCTGAGGACACCAGGACCTGGAGGTGTGGAGAGGGAGGGGGTTAAACACATAGGGGTCCCTCGTACATCAGGGGGCTCCGTCTGCACCAGGAGGATTCATTGCACTAGGGAGGCTTCCTTTGGCACTGGGGAGGCTCCCTCTGCCCTAGGGCAGCTCCCTCTGCACTGATGAGGCTCTCTCTGCACCAGGGAGGCTCCCTCCAGCACTGGTGAGACTCCTTCTGCCTTAGGGCACCTCCCTCTTCACTGATGAGGCTCCCTCTTTCCTTGGTGTGGAGGAGAGAGGGGGTGGGGGAGGGGACCAGGCCATTGTGGGGGAGTAGAGGGGAAAGGTGGCGGGAGGGCGAGAGTGGGAACTGATGTGAGGAGAGGGGGTACGGGAGAGGATGGGGGTATAAAGAAGAGCTGTGGGTTGAGGGGGAATAGGGGAGACATTACCTCCCGTATCTGCACCAGCTCGGTCTCCAGGCCCTGCAGCCTCTTCTCCGTCTCCCAGGACTGGAGGGAAATGTCTTCACGGGATGTCCTCATCTCGTCCAGCTCCCTCTGCAGCTCCCTCATCTGCACCTGGTGGGGGGGGGTGGGGGTAGGGGGGGGGAGAGAGAGAGAGAGAGAGAAAGAGAGAAAAGAGGGGGATGCAGGGGGGAGAGTGAGGGAAGAGTGGGGGTAGATGGGAGAGAGACAGGAGGGGGACGAGAGAGAGGTGAGAGAGAAGGGGGAAAATGGGAGAGAGGGAATCGGAGAGAGGGAGAGGGGGAGAAAGAGGGGATGGGGAGGTGGAGAGAGGGGGGAGGGGAAGAGTAAAAAAAACATTTTTTTGACACTAGAAAGTATTCAGGTGTATTTGAGAGTTGTCGTAGACGGAACGTTTTCTGCCTGGAGGTGGGTGACTAGTGGAGGGGTCGCAGGGATCTGTTCTGGGACTCCGGCTCTTTGGGATTTTTATAAAGTACCTGGATGAAAAGGTCAAAGGATGGGTCAGTAAGTTTGCAGGTGACACGAAGGTTGGAGGAGGTATGGATGGAGCTGAAGGTTGGAGGAGGTGTGGATGGAGCTGAAGGTTGTAGGAGGTGTGGATGGAGCTGAAGGTTGGAGGAGGTGTGGATGGAGCTGAAGGTTGGAGGAGGTGTGGATGGAGCTGAAGGTTGTCGAAGGTGACAGGATATCGACAGGATGCAGAGTTGGGCGGAGAAGTGGTAGATGGAGTTCAGTCCGGATAAGTGTGAGGTGATGCATTTTGGAAGGACAAACCTGGTGGATGAGGAAAGGTTTAATGGTCAGTTAATTAAGATTGTGGATGAACAGAGGAACCTTGGGGTCCAAATCCATACATTCCTCAAGGTCGCTGCACAGGGATGTTGGGTTTCATTAGTCATGGGATTGAGTTCATGAGCAGAGAGATCATGTTACAACTCTACCAATCTTTGGTGACACCACACTTGGCATATTGTTTTCAGTTCTGGTCACCTCATTACAGGAAGGATGGGGAAGCTGAGGAGAGGGGGCAGAGGAGATGGACCAGGACGGTGCCTGGATTGGGAAACAAGGTTGGCAGAGCTGGGACTTTTCTCTTTGGAGAGTAGAAAGATGAGAGGAGACTTGATCGAGGTCTGCAAGATTATGAGAGGCAGAGACAGGGTGGACGGCCAGCGCCTGTTTCCCAGGGCAGGATCAGCCAACAGCAAAGGACGTCTGTACAAAGTGAAGGGAGGGAAGTTTAAGGAGACGTCAGAGTTAAGATTTTTTATAGAGAGTTGTGGGGGCCTGGAATGCCTGGCCAGGGGTGGTGGTGGAGGCTGGAACATTGGGCACATTTAAGAGACGCTTAGCTAATAGGCCGCCCATAGTTGATCCTGATGAATTACAGCACATCCCCTCAGCAGCCAGTCCTGGATGACAAAGACCTGTTGCCCTGTACTGATGAGATCGATAAACCAATCTCGCAGATGAATTCAAATAAAAGCAACAGTGCAGAATGGTCTTCCTGCCAAGATCTACAAAGCTCTAAGCCCAAGCGCATTACTGATGTTCCAGGACATCCTGGAGTACATCTGGATCACAAAGGAGGTTCCTGACAACTTCCGCAATGCTCCATTGTGGCTCTCTATAAAAATAAGGGAAGCAAATCAAACTGCAGAAACTACAGGGGAATCTCATTGCTGTCCATTGCAGGCAGGATTTTCACCTCATCCTCCTGAACAGACTGGTCATTGTCTGGGAAAGGAATCTCCCGGAAGCACAGTGTGGCTTTCAGCCAGAGTGAAGTACAGTGAACCTCTTATTTGCCATGAGTTAAGTTCCAAAGGAGTGCCTCGAGCAGAACAAGCCTGTTTTCATGGACCTAACAAAGACATTTGCACTGTCAACAGGGAGACTGGATCATCCTGAGACGTTACGAAGGCCCAAGGAAATGTGTAAAGCTGATTCAGCTGCTCCATGTTGGAATTTGCCATTTCTAATGGGTGAAGCAGGGCTGTGTACGAGCCCCAGTCTTGTTCAATCTGTTCTTCACTTGCATGTTGTCATTTGCTGTCCAAGGATGTGGACATCAGGTATCGACCGGACGGCTCTCTCTTTGACCTTCACCACTTGAATGCACGGACGAAGAGCCTCGACACAGACATTGAAGAACCCCTTTTTGCTGATGACCGTGTGTCCTTGGTGCAGAAAGTCAAGGATTGACAGTTAATGGTGGACAAGTTCTCAGACGCTGCTGTGCTCTTTAGACTGACAATCTACCTGAATGCGACTGAACTTTTCCATCAGTCTGGGCCATACAATCAAAAATCACTGTTCACGACACCCAGCTGACAAAGGTCAACAGCTTCAAAGCCCCGAGGAACATCACCTCCAGCGATGGGTCTCTGCACAAAGAAATGGACTCCAGGATCAGCCAGGCTCTGGGGAGGCTGCGGACTGGAGTGCTCAATCAACATCTCCACAAAGCTGTGGCCATCCCTTCTCTCTGATATGGATGTGAGGCCTGGACTCACATCAAACGGTTGGAGAAATTCCAGATGCAGGCCCTCTGTTCCATCCTTGGCATTTGTTGGTGAGACTGTGTCTCTGACCTGGAGGTCTTGGCTGTGTGAAGTCCTTCAACACCAAGTGCCAGATTGTCAGAGTCCAGATCAGGGATAGAGTGGAGCTGGGGCTTAACCTGAGCTACGCTCCAGGCACCTCACGGGGCAGGTCCGGGCACCTCAGGGGGCAGGTCTGGGCACCTCACGGGGCAGGTCCGGGCACCTCATAGGGCAAGTCTGGGCACCTCATGGGGAGGCTTTGGGTTCCTCACGGGGCAGGTCCTGGCACCTCAGGGGGCAGGTCCGGGCACCTCAGGGGGCAGGTCCGGGCTCCTCATGGGGTAAGTCTGGACACCTCCCTGTCGCCCTTTTTGTGGCCCATTAAAAATGAGCACCTCACCCCTGGCCCAGATGCGGTGGGTGGGATACGTCATCAGAATGGACGACCACCGTACACCTCACCAGCTGCTCTACTGGATACCGGAAGGAGAGCTCAAGGTCGTCCATGCCAGTGCTGTAAAGACACAACTGTGGCATCCAGCCAGGAGAACCAGCAGCTGCGGCTGCTGACGGAACCCGCCGGCGAGCACTGGGATGAGAGAATAATAGTGTTATGAAGTTGAGAGGGTTCTGATTTTTTTGGGTGGCTATGTATGGGCCAGTACTACATCGAGGGGCAAAGGGCCCATACTGTGCTGCAATGTTCCATGTTCTCATCCTGTGCGGTTTGTCATAAGGCACCCCAATCTGTGGCTCAGCACCTTCCTGAGCTTCCCATCTACCTGTGTCCCCAGCTGCAGGGGACAATGTCCTCTGGGGTCTCTGTGCCCAGGGAAGCAGGGAGGCCAAGTGTTCAAGTTTCTCCAGGGTAGGGCAGTGAGACGGTCTGGACTGAGGTGGGGGAGGGCCACAGGAGGGCTGAAGGTCTCCAAATCCTCTCACCGAATCTCTGGTTTTCCCCTCTTCCACGGTCTCGGGGGAAACAAGGAGAGAGATCGGGTTAGGGTGCAGGCAGGCGTCGCTGGGATCCAGATGGGAGGTGGGGCAGATCGGATTGGTGGGGGGGAGGGAGCTGGCAACTGAGGACAGTTTCTTGTCTGAACCCATGGGCCTCAACTCTCTGTGGGGGGTGGGAAGGGAAGGAAAGGAGAGAGGGAGAAGGGATGGAGAGAGGGAGAGAAAGGAGAGAGGAAGGGATGGATTGATGGAGGGAAGGAAAGGAGAGGAAAAAGGGATGGAGAGGGAAAGGAGAGGAGGAGGGAAGGAAAAGAATGAGGAAGGGATGGTGAGAGAGGGAGGGAAAGGAGGGGAAAGGGATAGAGGGAGGGGGAAAGGAGACAGGAGGAGGGAGGGAGGGAAAGGAGAATGGAGGGAGAGAGGGGGTGAGAGGGAAAGGAGGGATGCAAGGTGGGAGAAGGGAAGACAGGGATGGAATAGAGAGAAAGTAGGGAGGGAGCAAGAGGGGAAAGGAGGGAGGGTGGGATTCATTGAGGGATGCAAGGAAGGGATAGAGGGAAATAAGATGGAGGGAGGGAAAGGAGGGGAGGGAAGGAAAGGAGGAGAGGGGGGGAAATTTAATGATGGAGGGGGTGGAAGGTTGGAGATTAGGGTGGACCTTTCTGCAGGGACCAATGTGGGAATGAGAGGGGAAGGAGACGAGTGAAGAAAGGAGGGAGAAGGGGGATGGAGAGAGGGTGGAGTGGGGGGGGGGAAGTAAGGGGTACTGAGAGGAGGGAGGAGGTGGAGGATGGATGGAGAGTGGGAACAGAGGACAAAGGGAGGAGAGGGCGGAGGGAGAACAGGGGAAGGGGATGGAGGGAGGGAAATGGAGCAGAGAAGGGAGGTGGAGGATGGAGGGGGAACTGAGGGAGGGAGGGGAGGTGCAGGAGGAACAGTGGGGAGGGTGGAGGGGACAGAAGGGCTAGGGAATGCGGGAGTGGACAGAGAGGGGGATGGAGGGGGAAGGAGGGACAGGGAAGATGGAGGGAGGGGAGCAGGTCACCCACCTGCAGCAGCCGGACCTGCCTGTGGGCCACTCTCCGCTCCTTCCCGGCTGCCTGCACCAGGCCTTCGAGCTCCCTGATCTCAGCCTGCAGTTTCCCGCGGGCGCCCATCGCCGTGTCTCCCTGTGTCCTCTCATCTGCCAGCTCCAGGGTCCGCTCCTGTACCTGTGAGGTGGAGGGGTAAGTGTCTGTCGCCAATCCCCATCCCCGTCCCCTATCCCATTCCCCAACTCCAGTACTATGGGGTGGAGGGGTGAGTGTCCGACCTCTATTCCCGTCCCTTCTCCAGGGTGTCCATCCCCTATCGTGTCCCCCAGCTCCAGTACTGTGGGGAGAAGGGGGTGTGTCCGTCCCCTATCCCCAGCTCCAGTACCTGTGGGATGGAAGGCTGAGTGTCCATTCCCTATCCCCATCCCCCAGCTCCAATACCTGTGGGGTAGAGGGTTGAATGTCCATCCTCTATTCCTGTCCCCCATTTCCAGTACCTGTGGGGTAGAGGGTTGAATGTCCATCCCCTATCCCCGTCCCCCAGCTCCAGTACTGTGGGGTGGAGGGGTAAGTGTCCGTCCCCTATCCCCGTCACCCAGTTCCAGTACCTGTGGGGTAGAGGGTTGAGTGTCCATCCCCTAGCCCCGTCCCCCAGCTCCAGTACCTGTGGGGTAGAGGGTTGAGTGTCCATCCCCTATCCCCATCCCCCAGTTCCAATACCTGTGGGGTAGAGGGTTGAATGTCCATCCCCTATCCCCATCCCCCAGCTCCAGTGCTGTGGGGTGGAGGGGTAAGTGTCCGTCCCCTATCCCCGTCACCCAGCTCCAGTACATGTGGGGTAGGAGTGTCCATCCTCTATTCGTATCCCCCAGCTCCAGTACCTGTGGGGTAGAGGAGTGTGCCCGTCCCCTATCCCCGTCTCCCTGCTCCAGTACCTGAGGGGTGGACGGGTGAGTGTCCTTTCCCTATTTCCATCCCCCAGCTCCAGTACCTGTGGGGTGGAGGGGTGAGTGTTCATTCCCTATCTTCGTCCCCCAGCTCCAGTATCTGTGGTGTGGAGGGGTGAGTGTCCATTCATCTCCGTCCACCAGCTCCAGTACCCATGGGGTGGAGGGGTGAGTGTCCGTCCCTTGTTTTTGTTCCCCAACTCCAGTACCCGTGGTGGTGGGGTGAGTGCCCAAGCCCTATTTCCGTTCCCCAGCTCCAGTACCTGTGGGGTGGAGGGGTGTGTCCATCCCCTATCCCGATCCCATCCTCAGAGGGTCCGTCCCCTATCCCCATACTGGGCTGTCTGTTCCCTATTCCAAATCCCCATCCCCTACCTTGTACCTATTGGGTGGAGGGATGTTTGTCCCCTATCCTCATCCCCCAGCTTTCATACCTATGGGAGTTTAGGAATGAATGTCCGTCCCCTATTGTTGTCCCCTCCTAGGGGTGTCCATCCACTATTCCCATCCCCTCTCTGGTGTATCTGTCCCCCATTCCCCAGTTCCTATGCTGTGGGGTGGAGAGGTGTGTCCAGCCCATATCCCCATCCCCTCCCCAGGGTTTTTGACTGCTATCAATGTCCCTCCGCGGGATGTCCATCCCCTATCCCCATCTGCCATACCTGTGAGGGTGGAGGGGTGAATGTCTGTCCCCTATCCCCATCCACTCCCTGGTGTGTCCGTCCCCTATCGCAGACCCCTCCCTGGGAGTGTCCGTCCACCTCACCTTCCCCCTCCTTGGAGTGTCCATCCCCATCTACCAGCTTCCCTACCCATGGGTGTGGAGAAGTATTATCAGTCCTATATCTCCGTGCCCTCCCAGGGTGTCCGTCTCCTATCCAGGTTTCTGCCCTCCACCCCTGGGTCAATTATCCCCATTCCATCACCTCTCTCCCCAGGTGACACACATTGTTCCCCAACCACCTCACCCAGAGATGTCTGACCCCATCACCTGTCCACCTCACCTGTCTGTTCAGGGCTCTGCACTCCTCCTCTCCCTGATGCTCCCGGCTCTGCACCTCACGTTGGAACTGGGCTCGAGAGGCCTGAATGGTCACCTCCAGCCTAAGCCGGGCGTCCTGGGCCACCTGAACCTCCTCTTCCAGCTCCTCCAGATGCTGCCGCAGGCTCCCGACCTGCTGATCCAGCATACGCCTGGCCTTCTCCAGCTCATGGACCTGCCCCCTCCCCCCCCAGACCCAGGAGAAAGATCAGGGAACAGGGCAGGATGGGTGGGGGAGAATTTAGAAAGGGGAGGGGGGAGAGAGAGAGTGTGAGAGAGGGAGGGAGAGAAAAAGATTGTGAGAGAAGGGTGGAGAGAGAGAGAGGGAGATAGAGAGAGAGAGGGAGAAGGGAGAGAGAGGTGGGGAGAGAGAGAGGGGTGAAGAGGGGAGAGAGAAGGGGGGATAGAAAGAAGTGGGAGAATGAGGGGTAAGTAAGAGGGGGAGGGGGAGAGTGAGATGGGAAGAGAGAGGGGTGGAGAGAGGAGGCCAAAGAAGGGGGAGGGAAAGGGGATAGAGAGACGGGGTATAGACAGGGGGAGTGAGAAGGCGAACAAGGGAGGACAGGACAGGGAAGAGAAGGGAGTCAGGATGGGACAGGGGAAAAGATGAAGGAAGAGGGGGAGAGGTCGGGGGTGGAGTGTGAGGGGAGGAGAGGAGACAGATGAGTGAGGCTGGCGAGTGACAGACGAAGGAGCATCCCCAACCCTCCACCCCATTCCCGCTCTTCCCCCCTCCAACAGAATCCAAATTTATTGTTGTTTTGTGGCACCACAGTGCGTGTTTATATTAAATATATTTCAAAAATAAAAATAGTGCTCAAAAAGTCAGGCAGTATCAGTGGTTCATGGATCATTCCAGAATCTGATAGCAGCGAGGAAGAAGCTGTCCTTGTGCTCGTCTTCAGGCTCCTGGACCTTTTCCCCTGATGGTAGCAGAGTGAAGAGAGCCTGGCCTGGGGATGGTGGGGATCTTTGATGATAGAGGCTGCATTTTGAAGACCCTGCCTCATGTCGATGTCCTCAATGGAGTGAAGTCTGGTGCCCATGATGTCACAGGCCGAGTGAACGACCCTCTGGAATTCATTCTTGCCCTGAGAGTTGGCGACTCCGTACCAGGCAGTGATGCAACTGGAAACAGGTGATTTTCTGCTGTCCCTTTTCCATCTGGTTTTTACCAACCCGCCAGTGTCGGCCAGTGCCAGGGATTCAAGTAGGGGTCGAGGTTGTCAATCCCTGGTGTGAAATGCCGTCATTTGACACAGACATTCCTTTTCCACTGGACCCTGAACCAGTGTATTCCCAGTTAATTCCTGGGACAGGGTGCCAGTGGAAAAGGGGCTACTGCTGGCAGGACAGTGGAGGGGGAGGGGGGAAGAGACTAAATAACTTGACAGAAAGGGTGCAGAAACAGAGGAAAGAATTGAGAGGGCAGAGGAAAAGGGAGAATGAAATAGATGTGGGTGGGTAGGGAAAGGGAGAGGATATGGGAAAAGATGGACACGTTGGAGAATTAGTGGGAGGAATAACATCCAGATTGTGGGGGTGAAGGAGGGTATGCAGGGGAGAGACCTGGTGGGGTTCTTTAAAAAATGGATCCTAGATGTGCTGGGGAGGGATAAAATTGGGGACGAATTGGAAATAGAAAGAGCCCACTGGTCTCCCCCCTCCACCCTCACCCGGGTTCAGATCAATGATCCCGCTCCGTCCTGGTCAGATTCCTTCGCTACCCGGACAGAGAGCGAATTTTCGGCAATGGGAGTGAAGGAAAGTGGGAGCATGGCAGAACATGGAGGAGCGAAAATCTTCCTTTACCTGTGCATTTCTATTAAGGTGCAGGAGAGAATTCGACCTCGTTAAAGCAAATCTTAGACAAAAAGGGATTGAGTTCACCCAGCAACCTTGAAGGTAATAAGGGCGGGGAGAGGGAGGGGAAGAAAAAGATTTTTTCAAACAGACCCTCGGGAGACAATGAATGGACTACGCAAAAACCCTGCCACCATCCATCCCGTGATTAAATATAAATACGGGGAAGGGGGGGTGGGGGGTCAATGGATGATTATCAAGGGGAATGTTGTTATTGTTTATACAAACTCACTTTGCACCGGAAGATTGAGGAGGACCTTGGTAGGTGGAGAACTCTGCCCATAAACTTTGGTGGGAAGAGTTAATTGCATTAAAATGAAGGTGACGCCAAGGCTGCAATATCTATTACCATTGCCCCAGGGCTTACTTAAGAAGCTCAACGGATGTGTCAGAAAGTTCCTGTGGAATGGTAAGGTGGCTGGAATCTCCTGGAACAGTTGTATTGGGAATCGTTACAAGCGAGAGGAGCTCGTGTCATTCCAGCAGTTAGGGAATAAATGTGATTCTTATGCTATCTGCAACTAAGACCTTTTTTGAGAGACAAGTTGGTACTATCTCGACCCTGCCCATGTGTAGTGAGGTGGAGATTCTAATTCAAAAGGGGATTACGTGCGAGTTCATCTCTATGATATATGAGGAAATCTCAAGTAGGGTGCACAAGGGAGAGGCTGTGGATGTCGTGTATTTGGATTTTCAAAAGGCCTTCGATAAGGTGCCGCATAAGAGACTGTTTAATGAGATGAGAGCCGGAAATTAGAGGGAAGATATTAGATTTGGGGGGTGCGTGGTGTTGGTTGATAGGCAGGAAGCAAAGGGTGAAATAAAGGGATCCTGTTCTGGTTGGTGGCAGTTACTTGTGGTGTTCACAGGGGTCGGTGTTGGGGCTACTTTCTACAATGTACATCGATGATTTAGATTATGGAGCAAATGGTTTCGTAGCAAACTTCGCAGACGACACGAAGATAGGTGGTAGAGTACGTAGTGTAGAAGAAATCGAAAGGTTGCAGTGAGACTTGGACAGCTTAGGAGAATGGGCGAAGAAATGGCAGCTGAGATATAATGTTGAGAAATGTACAGTCATGCATTGTGGGTTCCCGTGCAGGATACCCTGAAAGTTGACCGCCAGGTTGGATCGGTGGTAAAGAAGGCGAATGCTACGTTGGCATTCCTTTCAAAGGGGATAGTGTACAAGTATAAAGAGGGGTTGATGAGATTCTATGGGAAACTGGTGAGACCTCATTTGGAGAACTGTGTGCAGGTTTAGGGCCCCATATCTTAGAAAGGATAGAGCAAGGTTGGTGAAGGTACAGAGGAGGTTTACCAGAATGATTCCAGGAATGAGAATATGAGGAATGCTTAGCGGCTCTTGGACTCTATTCATTAGAATATAGAAGAATGAGAGGGGATCTCATAGAAACATTTCGAATAATGAATGGTTGGACGGAGTAGATGTAAATAAGATGTTTCCCTGTTGGGTGAATCCAGGACAAGAGGCCACAGTCTTAGAATTAACAAGTACTAATTTACAGCAAAGATGAGGAGAAATTTCTTTAGCCAGAGGGTCATGGATCTATGGAATTTGTTGCTACATGCAGCTGTGGAGGCCGGGTCATTGGGGGAATTTAAAGGGGAAATTGATAGGTATCTAATTAGTCAGGGTATCAAGAGATATGGGGACAAGGCTGGAGCTTGGAACTAGAAGTGAGAACAGTTTAGCTCAGGGAGGTTTCACGGAGCAGACTCGATGGGCTAAATGGCCTGCTTCTGTTCCTTTTTCTTGTGATCTTAATGCATCTCCTATTCCAAAGTGAGGGCCCGAAGCCAGGCTCAAACAGGTCGAGGGAAAGGTGGGAATCAGACAACAATCCACGAGCGGTGCTGCTCAGACCTGTGTCGGGACAGCATGACACTAATGCCAGGCACAGGTGGTACAAATACAAATCCCTGCATCAAATGGACATGGAGGCTTCAGGACAGATCCTCAGAGATGGTGACCACCAGGAATTTGATGTTCGTGACCCTCTCCACTACTGACCCCTCAATGAGGACTGGGTCGTGTTCCCCGACTCCCTCCTGACGTCCACAATCATCTCCTTGGTTTTGCTGACATTGAGGAAGGTTGTTGTTCATCCACCTCCCTCCTGTACCCTTCCTTGTCGCCGTCTGTGATTCTGCCAATGACCGAGGTGTCATCGGCAAACTTGTAGATGGCATTGGAATTGTACCCGGCCGCACAGTCGTGGGTGTATAACAAGTAGAGCAGTGGGGTAAGCACAGAGCCTTGGGGGGCATCTGTGTTGGTCGTCAGTAAGGAGGAGACGTTGTTTCCAATTCATACTGACTGGTCTCCAATGAGGAAGTCAAGGATCCAGTTGCAGAGGTGGGTACAGAGGCCCAGGGTTTGGAGCTTGTTGACCAGCACTGAGGGAATAATGGTGTTGAAGGCCGAGCTGTAGTCGATGAAGAGCAGCTGTTTGAGTTGCTGTTTTCAAGGTGATCCGGAGCTGAGTGGAGAGCCAGTAATTCTGCATCTGCCGTGGAGCGATTGTGTCAATAGGCGAATTGCAGCGGGTCCAGACCTTGGCTCAGGAACGTGTTTATTCTGGCCTCGACCAGCCTCTTGAAGCATTTAATCACAGTAGAAGTTAGTGCTGCTGGGTGGTCGATGTTGAGGCAGCTCACACTACTCTTCTCGGGCACCGGGATGACTGATGCCCTTTTGAAGCAGGTAGGAACCTCTGACTGCAGCAGTGACTCTCGACCCATTTCCTCCCCATTTCACCCTCTCTCTCCCTTCCACTTACCCTCTCTCTTCCTTCCACTCTCCCCCTCTCTCCTGACTTACATTTTTGCCCACGTCGTCCTTGGAACTCATTAGACCATCCAGGTCTGCGCGGAGTTGCGTGCTTTCTCGATCTGCCTCTGCCTGATTCTCCAGTGCCTCATCGAGGTCCCGGCGGAGCGATAGTGCCCTCGTTTCTGTCTCCCGGCACTCCATCCCAGCACGATCCCGCTCCTCTGAAAGGCATGCGGACATAGTCTTCTCATCCGCCAGAAGCTGCCATTGGGATAGAAGGAACGGGAAGTGTAAACATTCTAAATCCAAGGCCCATAATCCAGGCCCACCCTCCCCAGGGATGGGACTGAGGGAGACACACTGTCAGGGGGAGATGTGTATACTTCAGGTCAGGGGCCCATAATCCAGGCCCACCCTCCCTGTGGCTGGGACTGAGGGAGCCACACTGTCCGGGGAAGATGTATATACTCCGGGACCATAATCCAGGCCCACACTCCCTGGGGCCAGGACTGAGGGAACTGCACAGTCGAAGGGAGATGTATATATTCTGGGACGGGAGCCCATAATCCAGGCCCACCCTCCCCAGGGCTGGGACTGAGGGAGCCGCACTGTCAGGGAGAGATGTATATACCCTGGGACCAGGGCTCATAATCCAAACCCACACTCCCTGGGGCTGGGACTGAGGGAGCAGCAATGTCAGGTGGAGATGTATATACTCTGGGACGGCCCATAATCCAGGCCCACCCTCCCCGGGGACGGGACTGAGGCAGCCGCACTGTCTTATGGGGCCGGGACTGAGGGAGCCGCACTGTTGGGGGGGATATGTATATACTCTGGGACTGGGGCCCATAATCCAGGCCCCTCCTCCCTGGGGCCGGGACTGAGGGAGCCACATTGTCGGGGGGGATGTATATAACCCAGGACTGGGGCCCATAATCCAGGCCCACTCTCCCCAGGGCCGGCACTGAGGGAGCCACATTGTCAGGGGGGAGATGTATATACTCCAGGACCTAGGCCCATAATCCAGGCCCACCCTCCCCGGGGCCGGGACTGAGGCAGCCGCACTGTCTTATGGGGCCGGGACTGAGGGAGCCGCACTGTTGGGGGGGATATGTATATACTCTGGGACTGGGGCCCATAATCCAGGCCCCTCCTCCCTGGGGCCGGGACTGAGGGAGCCACATTGTCGGGGGGGGATGTATATAACCCAGGACTGGGGCCCATAATCCAGGCCCACTCTCCCCAGGGCCGGCACTGAGGCAGCCACATTGTCAGGGGGGAGATGTATATACTCCAGGACCTAGGCCCATAATCCAGGCCCACCCTCCCCGGGGCCAGGACTGAGGGAGAGATGCAGACATACCCATACCTGGTCGAACCGCTTCTGTTTCCTCTCCAGCCCCGCCACCAGCTGCCTCTGAACATCCACGGCATGTGCCACATCATCCAGCTCGTGCTGCAGGCTGGCATTGCCTCTCTCTAGCCGGGAGCAGGCACCGGATCGCTCCTCCAGCTGCTGGGTTAGACCCTCCACATCCCTCTGCAGCCTCTTCCTCTCCTCCTCCTCCACTTGCAGCTTTCCACTCCGCTCCTCCAGCTGCTTCCTTGTCTCTGACAGCTTGGGGTGGGAGGAGAGAGAAAAGGTGGAGGGGAGATAGAGTGTTAGGGGGAGAGAGGTAGGGGTTAGGTGGTGAGGGAGAGAGGTGGGGGATTGAGGGGAGGGAGGGGGTGGGAGAGAGGGATAGAGGGTTGAGAGAGAGGGTTAGAGAGGGTTTGAGATAGGGATAGAGAGGGGGAGAAGGGGTGAGAGAGGGAGGTGAGAGAAGGTAAGAGAGGGGTGAGGGAGGGGGTGAGAGAGAGGGGTGAAAGAGTGTAATAGAAAGGGTTAAGGGAGGGGGTGAGAGAGGGGATGTGAGAGAAAGAGGGTGAGAGAGAAAGGGGTGAGAGAGAGGGTGACAGAGGGGGGTGAGAGAGAGGGAGAGTGGGGGGTGAGAGAGGGGAGTGAGAGAAGAGTGTGAGAGAAGGGTGAGAGAGGGGGAGAGAGGGGGAGAGAGGGGGAGAGAGGGGGAGAGAGAGGGATGAAAGAGTGTAATAGAAAGGGTTAAGGGAGGGTGTGAGAGAGGGGATGAGAGAGAGAGGGGTGCAAGAGGGGGTGAGAGAGAGGGTTTGGGAGAGGGGGTGGGAGAGGGGGTGGGAGAGAGAGAGAGAGAGGAGGGAGAGAGTGGGGGGTGAGAGAGGGGGGGTGAGAGATGTGTGAGAGAGAGGGGTGAGAGATGGGATGAAAGGAAGGGGTGAGAGAGAGGGAGATGAGAGAGAGGGGTGAGAGAGAGGGAGGTGAGAAAGAGGGGTGAGAGAGAGGGAGATGAGAGAGAGGGGTGAGAGAGAGGGAGGTGAGAAAGAGGAGTGAGAGAGAGGGTGTGAGAGGGGATAAAATGAAGGGGTGAGAGTGAGAGAGAGGGGTTAATTGAGAGAGAGAGAGAGAGGGGTGAGAGAGGGAGGTGAGTGGGGGTGAGAAAGAGGGGGTGAGAGAGAGGGGTGAGTGGGGGTGAGAGAGGGGGAGAGAGAGAGAGGTGGGAGAGAGAGAGGGGGGGAGAGAGAGGGAGGGGGAGAGAGGGGTGAGAGAGAGAGGGGTGAGAGAGAGGAGAGGCTGACCTGGCAGGTCAGTGAGCTCTCAAGATGTATGAACCAAAGTTGGCCATTCAGCCCATTGAGTCTGCCCAGCCATTTTCTCATTCTGCCCCACTGCCCAGCCTTCTCCCCACAACCTCTGATGCCCAACTAATCAAGAACCTATTCATCTCTGCCTTAAATACACCCAATGACTCAGCCTCCAAAACAGTCCATAGCTACAAATTCCACAGATTCTCTGCCCTCTGGCAGAAGAAATTCCTCCACATCGCTGTTCTAAAGCGGCCGCCCCTCAATCCAGAAATTGTGCTTCTTTGTCCCAAACTCTCTGGGAATCAACCTTTCTACATCGACTCTGTCCACATCTTTTAATGTTCAAAATGTTTCATTGAGATTCCCCCTCATTCTCCTAAATTCCAGCAAACACAGGCCAAGAGCTGTCAAACGCTCCTCATATGATCACCCTTTCCTTCCCGGAAACGTCCTTGTGAACCTCCTCTGAACCCTCTCCAATGTCAGCACATCCTTTCAAAAATGTGAAGTTAATTCCTGGGGATCAGAGCGCCCCGATTAAAAACTGATCTATACCACTCCCCTCTGAGAAACTGGAGAAATAGAACATTCATTTTGAGGGTTGATCCAGGCAGGGTGACAGCAAATTAAATAATTTTTATAAATTCTCTGACTGCAAAATTAAACCAGTTTGCAGATGATATGAAAATTGGAGGAATTGTGGATGGAGCTGAAGGTTGCCGTAGGTTACAAATGGATATAGACAGGATGCAGAGTTGTACGGAAAAGTGGCAGATGCAGTTCAATCCGGGTAAGTGTGAGGTGAAAGTAATTCCCTGAAAGTGGCGTCATAGGTGGATAGAGTTGTAAAGAGAGCTTTTGGCATATTGGCCTTCATAAATCAATGTATTGAGTGCAGGAGTTGAGATCTTATGGTTGTGACAGAGTATTTAGAAGTGGTTTGGGAGGAAATGTTAGAGCAGCTTGCACACACACATTTTAAAACACAGAATATTTGCAGGACTTTTGTAGAATGCTTTTTACAGGAGGCAGCAGCTTGCCTGGGAGAGTATGTGATCTTTGCAGACAGGGGAGAAGAGTTTTGCCCTCAGAGAGGGAGGGTGTGAAACAGAGAGACACAGAAATCAGTTCCAGAAGGACAAGCTGGCAAACTTTGGAAGGCTGCCTGGTCAAAGGAGGAGATTGGCAGCCTGAAAGGTGACCTAAAAGAAAGAGAACCCTGAAGGGGGAAAGTTTCGTCAGCAAGACTAATTGAGAAGGAATCAGTTGCAGATGTCCTGGAAAAGGAATCTCTTTCTGAAAACCAGCAAGAACCCTCCTGAGTGGTAACCATTTGCCTGTTAAGCACCAAAGCCTGGTGAACTTTGTTAAGGCTAACTTCTGTGCACAGTACAAGAATTGCCTGCAACCCGTGAGATTGGACTGTGATCCAAAGAACTTTTCTAATGTTAAATATACATTACCCACACCCGCGCATAGTATTAGAGGGGGAATTAAGTAGTTAGATAGGTTAAGTAATAAGTTAGAGTTTAATTCTGTTTTCTTGTTCAGTTATAATTAAAAACTACTTTTGTTTAAGTAACCCTGTGTTGTGGTGCATATCTATTCCTGCTGGTTTTTTGGGTCCTCTGGACTCCGTAACATTTTATGGGGTCTTGTCGTTTAGGATTTGAACATAACAATTTGATGATTTATTAATAGATTGGATTTTGTTTTGCAAGATATTGTGTCTGGAATTTTTGCAAGCTAACTTAAAGCTGATGCCTGGAAAAAGAGCAGCAATGGAAGTTGATACATTCTTGTAATAACCATCACCTGTAGAGCTGCAGAGCCGGCTATTTCTAAGGCACTGAAAATTGCTGGTTAAATATTGGATGAGAAAAATACAAATACAGAGGATAATAGTGAAATATTATATAAGTGAAGGAAAATTTGTTGAGGAAGACTTAGAAAATTTTCCAGAGAATAGATCTTTTGAATTGCAATTGGAATTGGAGAAATTGAGGATAGAAGAAGAAAGAGAAAAAAGGAGAGTGGTGGAGGCTGAAAACCAGAGGATAAATGAGTTAGAGGAGGCTTAAAGACGGAACATGGAAATTGAAAGGGACAGACAGTTTCAATTTAGAGAACTTAAGGGTGGAGATAGAAAAAAGTAAGAGTTCTGAGGCTGCAACTCCTGGGGAGAGGATTTTGCCTGGTCGAGAGGTAAATCTAGTGCCTCCTTTTGATGAGGGAGATAGATATCAATTTTCAGCTTTTTGCTGAGAACTCAAGATGGCCAAAAAGAGGAGTCACGTGATGGAGTAGTGGCCGGTCGGGGAACTCCAGCCCTCTCTGGAAAAATTTTTAAAAAAACAGAGAAAACGCAAAGGCACAAACACGAAAATTAAAATAAAGTGAAAGTAAGGATGGGAAGAAAATGGCAACGAAGAAAGAAAAGTCGAAAGCAACGGGAAAAAGAGAAGAAGAAAAGACATCGGAAGAAGAAGGTGAAGGCCTTACCTGTCCGAGGAGGCCCGCTGTGGAGAGAGAAGCCTGCTCCCTCAGGTCAGTCGAAGTCCCGAGCTCGGGACTACAAAAATGGCTCACGGATCCAAGCAAAAGTGCGCAACCGCGCATGACAAAAAAAAACACTGACAGGAGTGGGGACCAGCTGAGGAGTCGATCTCCACAGCTGAGAATGACAGCCACAGCACAACAACAAGAGGAAAACACAGAAAATAACGAGAGCAAGAAAGAAGAGAGTAAAAGGAAATCAAAGAAACAACAGATGACCAACCCAGAGGAAGAAGAAGAAGAACACAGAGAAATGGAAGATGAAGGGAATGGCAAGACAATAGGTATATTTTTTTTAAAGAATACATGGAATCAATAAAAGAATGGCAATCACAAGAATTTAGTGAAATAAAAAGGAGAATAAAAAGTACAGAAGAACAAATGAATAGATTAGAGATGGTCATGTCAGATACGGGAAAAAGAGTGGACAAGGTGGAAGAACGAGAAACAGCCGTAGAAATGGAAGTAGATGACTTAAAAAAGAAATTAGAAGAATCTAATAAAAAAGTTAAAGAGACACAAGAGCTGTTAGCTCAGAAGACAGATATAATGGAAAATTATAATAGAAGAAATAATATAAAGATAGTGGGCCTTAAGGAAGATGAAGAAGGCGAGAATATGAGAGAATTTATAAAAGATTGGATCCCCAGGGTCCTAGGAAGACCAGAATTACAGGAAGAAATGGAAATAGAAAGGGCACACAGAACATTAGCCCCTAAACCACAACCACAACAAAAACCAAGATCCATTTTAGTAAAATATACAACAGAAATTTTAGCAAGATATACAACAAGAGAAAATATATTGGAGAAAGCAATGAAGAAAATAAGAGAAGACAAAAAGCCACTGGAATACAAAGGTCAAAAAAATTTTTTCTATCCAGATATAAGTTTTGAACTCCTGAAGAAGAGGAAGGAGTTTAATACAGCAAAAGCGATCCTATGGAAAAAAGGATATAAATTTATGCTAAAGTACCCAGCGGTACTTAAAATAGTTATTCCAGGGCAGCAAAACAGACTATTCTCGGATCCGGAGGAAGCACGAAAATTTGCAGAACAACTACAAAACAGACAGAGAGATGAAGACATGTAACGAGAGCAAAAATGACCACGAACTATATGTATGTGTGTATATGGGTATATGTTTATATACATATATATATGTGTGTGTGTATGTATATATATATGTGTACATATGTGTATGTGTATTTAAAAGAAAATATATAGAGTATAGATAAGAATTAATAAGGGAAAGAAAGGGAAGAGAGGAAGTAAGGAGGGAATTAAGAGAGTGACCTTTGTTCTATATGAAAATTAAAATCTTTTCTGGGGGGCTGGGTGGGGAGGAGATACGGTCACTGCGAAATCAGTTGACGCTTGCGAGTGAATTCGCAAATCCAAATGGAGAGGGGAGATGTGGTTGCCCAACAAGGGATAAAGGGCAACTCAGGAAGGGGAGGGGATAGTGGGGTTAAAGAAATTTTAGATAGGAGAACAAGGGGAATGTTTGATGTTTTAGAAATGTTGTCTTATAAAGTGTTCAAAAAAAGAAAGCAGAAATGGATAAGAAGGAAAGGTGATGATAGAGAAACGGAAAGGAAAGGTAAACAAAGTATGAAATGGCTATGTTGAACTATATGACTTTAAATATTAACAGAATACATAACCAAATCAAAAGGAAGAAACTGCTAAATTTACTGAAAAAAAGAAAAAATTGATATAGCATTCGTGCAAGAAACACACTTAACTGAAGTGGAGCACAAGATATTAAAGAGAGATTGGATAGGACATGTAACAGCAGCGTCATATAATTCAAAAGCTAGAGGAGTAGCTATATTAATCAGTAAAAATGTACCAATTAAAATAGAAGAGGAAATAATAGATCCAGCAGGGAGATATGTAATGATAAAATGCCAGATATATTCAGAGTTTTGGAATTTACTCAATGTATATTCATCTAACGTAGAAGATCAAAAATTTATGCAAAATATTTTTTTGAAGATAGCAGACAAGCAAGGGAACATAATAGGAGGGGATTTCAACCTTAATTTGGATTCAAACATAGATAAAACTGGGAAAAAAATTAACAGAAAGAACAAAGTAACCAAATTTATAATTAAATCGATGCAAGAAATGCAAGTTTTGGATATATGGAGGAAACAACACCCAAAGGAAAAGGAATATTCATATTATTCGGGTAGACATAAAACATACTCAAGAATAGACCTATTCCTGTTATCAGCTCGCATGCAGACAGAGTTAGGAAAACAGAATATAAAGTTAGAATATTATCGGACCACTCACCCCTGATATTGATAATAGAGTTAGAGGACATCCCTCCAAGAATGTATAGATGGAGATTAAACTCCATGCTACTTAAAAGGCAGGATTTTAGAGAATTAATTGAATGACAAATTAAAATGTACTTTGAAATAAATACGGAATCAGTGAAAGTTTATACTATGGGATGCAATGAAAGCATTCATCAGAGGGCAAATAATAAGTTATGTAACCAAGATGAAAAAGGACTACAATCAGGAAACAGAGCAGTTGGAAAGGGAAATAGCAAATATAGAAAAAGAATTAGCAATGAAGGAAGACACAACTAAAAGAAGAGAATTGGCAGATAAAAAAATAAAATATGAAACACTACAAACATATAAGGTGGAGAAGAACATAATGAAGACAAAATATGAACTAGGAGAAAAAACGCACAAAATTCTAGCATGGCAGCTTAAGACAGAACAAACTAAGAGAATGGTATTGGCATCAAGAAAAAAAGACAAACAAATCACATATAATCCAACGGAGATTAATGAAAACTTCAGAGAATTCTACGAACAATTATACCAAACTGAAAACGAAGGGAAAGAAGACAAAATAGATGAATTTTTAACTAAAATTGAACTACCAAAATTACAAACAGAGGAACAAAATAAATTAACAGAACCATTTGAAAAAGTAGAAATACAAGAGATAATAAAAAAACTACCGAATAATAAAACACCAGAAGAGGATGGATTCCCAATAGAATTCTATAAAACATTTAAAGATTTATTAATTCCTCCCCTCCTGGAAGTAATCAACCAGATTGATAAAACACAAAGCTTACCAGATTCATGCAAAACAGCAATAATTACAGTAATACCAAAGACAGGGAAAGATCCACTCGCACCAGCGTCATATAGACCAATATCTTTACTTAACACAGATTATAAGATAATAGCTAAACTATTAGCAAACAGATTAGCAGATTATGTAACTAAAATGGTAAATCTAGACTAAACTGGATTTATTAAAAAAAGACGAACAACAGACAATATTTGTAAATTTATTAACTTAATTCATGCAGTAGAAGGAAATAAAGCTCCAACAGTAGTGGTTGCTTTAGACGCAGAGAAGGCCTTTGACAGAGTAGAATGGAATTATTTATTCAAAGTACTACAAAAATTCAGCTTACCAGAGAAATATATTAATTGAATTAAAGCATTATATAAGGGGCCATTGGCGAAAGTGACAGTAAATGGATATATATCAAAACAATTTAACTTTAGCAGATCAACAAGGCAGGGATGCCCACTATTGCCCTTATTGTTCGCGTTAGCCATAGAACCACTAGCAGAACTGATAAGAACAGAAAATAAAATAAAAGGGATAAAAATAAAAGACAAGGAATATAAAATCAGTTTATTTGCAGATGATGTTATAGTATACTTAACAGAACCAAAAATATCAATAAAAGAATTACATAAGAAATTGAAGGAATATGGAGAAGTGTCAGGATACAAGATTAACGCAAATAAAAGTGAAGCAATGCCAATGAATAATGCGGATTTCTCAAAATTTAAGAAAGAATCACCATTCAGATGGCAAATGCAAGCAATGCGATACCTAGACATCTACCACCTAAAATGACAGAAGGAGAAGGAAATGAAAAGAATTGACTCAGTGGAATTTCTTGTTTATTTTTATTGAGTGACAACATTGTTTGATGGGTTTAATGTATCTTAGATTCTGAACTTTAAATGAATGGGAGGGGAGGTAGGGAGGGTGGGAGGGGAAGAGGGGGGGGGAGAAAACACTGTATATATTTGTAAAGGAAAATGTATGTATCTTGATCAATGTGATTTATAGTGTGAAAAATAAAAAATTTAAAAAAAAAAGATGGCCAAAAGTGTATTTGAGGGGAAAAGCACAAATTGCATACTGTAGCTTGACTGCACAGCAAGTGGCAAATTATGATACTGTTAAGCAAGCAGTATTGAAAGTTTATGAGTTAGTTCCAGAGGCATATAGGCAAAAAATTAGGAGTTTGGTGAAAACATGGAATCAATCTTACATGAATTTTACAGTGTTTTGACCGGTGGTGTGCCTCAAAAAGGAATAAACAATGATTTTGACAGATTGAGAGAATGAATATTGATAGAGGAAATTAATGGTGTCCCAGAGGAGATTAAATTATACCTGGATGAGAGAGACGTGGGGGCGTGGCAACAGGTGGCTAGATTAGCAGACGAATTTGTTTTGATTCACAAAAGTACATTCCAGAATAATAGGCATTTTCAGAGAGCCAATGTGGAACAGATTAATAAACTTGTTCATAAGGTTAGTATGGAGCAGGATAGTTGGCCTGGAATAAAGTCTGGAGAAAATGCTAAAAGAAAAGATGAAGGAAAGGTAGAAAAGGCCAGAACTTCTGCATTTGTATGTCATTTTTGTAAGAAACCTGGTCATGTGATTATATATTGTCTAGTCTTGAAAAATAAAAGAGAAAAACAGGTATTCTAACAGTGGAATTTAAGGAGAACAGAGGTGCCAAACCTGGTAAGGAGGTCATGGATGTTTTCAAGCCTTTTGTGTCAGAGGGCTTTGTCTCAATAAAGGAGGGAGAACTACAGGTTCCAGTTAAAATTCTTAGAGATGCTGGGGCTGCTCAGTCATTGTTGTTGGGAAGTGTTTTAACTGTGGATCAAAGGACTGACACAGGGGAGACAACTTTGATTAAAGGTGTTGGAGGTGAGGTAGAATCAATATCGCTTCACAAGGTTGTCCTGAATTCAGAATTGGTCAAAGGACCTGTTGTAGTAGGAGTAATTCCAAAGTTACCCATGCAGTGGGTCTCATTTTTGTTGGGTAATGATTTGGCAGAGGATAAAGTTGGGTCAGTTTTAAGAATGACAAATTGGCCTAGTAAAGATGTGGTTAGAGAGGATGATAAGATATATCCTGCATGTGCGGTAACTAGATCTGTGACAGCTGAAGAAAATCCAGTTGATAGAGATTTGCCCAGTACTGCTGAAGTACTTTTGAAAGAACAGGCTCATAGTGAGAGTGAGGGTTTCTCTTTGTCAAGGAAAGAGTTAATTCAGCAACAGAAATAGATGCAGATCTTGCTGTCTTAAGGGAGGAAAGTAGTAACTGAACAGGAGACTAAAGAAATGGTTTGTGGGTATTATTTAAAAGGTGACGTTTTGATGAAAAAATGGAGACCTCGATATTCCTGCTAATGAAGAGTGGGGAGTGATTCATCAGGTGGTTGTTCCTAGAAATTACCAGAAGGAAATATTAGATTTAGCCCTCAGTACACCTTTGGGTGGTCATCTTGGTGCAAAGAAAACAATGAATATAAGATTTTGAAACAATTTTTCTGGCCATGGGCTCGTCCACGGAGGCTATTTGGGTGGAACTGAGGAGTGGGAAAAGAGAGGTTACACTTGTAGGGGTGTATTATAGACCACCCGGAGGGGACCGAAACCTAGAGGAGCAAATCTGTAGGGAGATAGTGGATATTTGTGATAAGCACAGGGTTGTAATTATGGGAGATTTTAATTTTCCACATATAGATTGGGGAACACATTCTGTGAAAGGGCTGGATGGGTTAGAGTTTGTGAAATGTGTGCAAGATAGTTTTTTTACAACAATATGTAGAGGTGCCGATCAGAGAAGGAGCAGTTTAGATCTACTGTTGGCAAATGGGATGGGTCAAGTGACAGAGGTTAGTGTTGGCGAGCACTTCGAGTCCAGTGATCATAATGCCATCAGCTTCAATGTTATTATGGAAAGAGATGTCAGGGCCAAGGGTTGAGGTTTTTGATTGGGGAAGAGCTAGATTTGAGAAGATGTGAAAGGACTTACAGGGTGTGCATTGGGACAATTTGTTTTATAGGCAGGATGTAGTAGAGAGATGGAAGTCTTTTAAAGATCAGATTTTGAGAGTGCAAAAGCTTTATGTTCCTGTTAGGTTAAAAGGAGGGGCAAAAGGTTTGAGAGAGCCGTAGTTTTCAAGGAATATTGGAAACTTGGTTCAAAGAAAAAGGGAGGCGTACATTAGGTATAAGAAGCATGGAATTAAGGAGATGTTTGAAAAATACATTGAATGTAAGAGGATTCTTAAGAGAGGAATTAGGAAAGCTAAAAGAAGGTACGAGGAGACTATAGCAAGCAGGGTGAAAATTAATCCAAAAGGGTTCTACAAATATGTTAATGGTAAAAGGAAAGCGAGAGACAAAATTGGTCCCTTAGAGAATCAGAGCGGAAAACTGTGTGTGGAGCTTAGAGAAATGGGGGAGATATTGAACAGTTTCTTTTCTTCGGTATTCACCAAGGAGAAAGATATTGGGATATGTGAGATAAAAAAAGCAAATTGGGTAAATATGGAGAATATAGTGATTACAAAAGATGTAGTGTTAGGGCTTTTGAGGAATATAAAGGTGAATAAGTCTCCGGGACCAGACGGGATCTTCCCCAGGACATTGAGAGAAGTAAAGGAGGAAAGAGCAGAGGCTCTGACGGTAATTTTCCAAATGTCATTAGAGATGGGGATAGTGCCGGAGGATTGGTGTATTGCGCATGTGGTTCTGTTATTTAAAAAGGGTTCAAGGACGAAGCCTGGCAATTATCGGCCTGTAAATTTGACGTCTGTGGTAGGTAAATTAATGGAGAAAGTTCTTAGAGATATAAATATCTGGATAGACAGGGTCTGATCAGGAGCACTCAACACGGATTTGTGAGCGGAAGGTCCTGTTTGACCGATCTAATTGAATTTTTTGAAGAGGTGACTAGGAATGTGGATGAGGGTAGTGCAGTGGATGTTGTCTATATGGACTTCAGTAAGGCCTTCGATAAGGTACCACATGGAAGGTTAGTTAGGAAGGTGCAGTCTTTAGGTATAAATTTTGAGATAGTCAAATGGATTAAACATTGGCTGAAAGGGAGAGGCCAGAGAGTGGTAGTGGAAAATTGTCTGTCAGGTTGGAGGCCGGTGACCAGTGGTGTGCCTCAGGGATTTGTATTGGGCTCATTGTTGTTCGTTATATACATTAATGATCTAGATGATGGGGTGGTGAATTGGATTAGTAAATATGCAGACGATACTAAGATAGGTGGAATAGTAGATAATGAAGAAGGTTTTCAAGGATTGCAGAGGGATTTGGGCTGCTTAGAAAAGTGGGCTGAAAAATGGCAGATGGAATTTAATGCTGATAAGTGTGAGGTGCTTCATTTTGGTAAGAAGAATCAGAACAGGATATATGTAGTAAATGGGAGAGCATTGATGAATACAGAAGAGCAGAAGGATTTAGGAGTAACGGTACATCGTTCCCTGAAGGTAGAAACTCATGTGAATAGGGTGGTGAAGAAGGCTTTTAGTATGCTGGCCTTTATCAATCATTGCATGGAATATAGGAGTTGGGAAGTGATGTTGAGATTGTATAAGGCGTTGGTGCGGCCTAATTTAGAGTTCTGTGTGCAGTTCTGGTCGCCTAATTCTAGGAAGGATATAAACAGAGTGGAGAGAGTGCAGAGAAGGTTTACCAGAATGTTACCTGGGTTTAAGCATCTAGAGTACAGGGAGAGATTGGGCAGATTAGGTCTTTATTCTTTGGAGCGTAGAAGAGGGGATTTAATAGAGGTATTTAAGATTATGAAAGGGATAGACAGAGTGGATGTGGATAGACTATTTCCGTTAAGAGTAGGAGAGATTGAAACAAGAGGACATGAGTTAAGAGTTAAGGGGCAGAGGTTTAGAGGTAACATGAGAGGGAACTTCTTTACTCAGAGAGTGGTAGCGGTGTGGAATGAGCTTCCGGGAGAAATAGTGGTGGCAGAGTCAATTTTATTATTTAAGAAAAAGCTGGACAGGTATATGGATGAGAAGAAGGTGGAGGGTTATGGTCATTGTGCAGGTAGGTGGGACTAGAGAGGAGTGTTTGGTTCGGTGCGGACTAGAAGGGCCTAATGGCCTGTTTCCGTGCTGTAATTGTTATGTTATGTTATGTTAAATTGGTGCCAGATATGTCACGTTTGTCAGGTTACGGGGAAACCTAACCAGGGTTCTCCAGTGGCTCCATTACAACCTATTCCTGTTGTTGGGGAACCTTTCACTAGGGTTATTGTGTAGGTCCTCTGCCGAAAACTAAGTCCGGTAACCGGTACTCATTAACAATTATGTGTGTAGTGTCGAAATTTCCAGAGGCTATACCACTGAGAAATATTAAAGCCAAAACGGTGGTAAAGGCTCTGGAAAGATTTTTCAGTGTTTGGACTACCTAAAGAGATCCAGAGTGATTAAGGATCTAACTTTATGTCTGGGTTGTTTCAACAGTTAGTTTATGAGTTAGGAATAAAATAGATCACTTCATCTGCTTTTCATCCTGAAACTCATGGAGCTTTGGAAAGATTTCATTCTACTCTTAAAAATATGATGAGAATTTATTGTCTGGAGAATGGAAAAGATTGGGGTGAAAGGTATTCATTTATTGTTGTTTGCAGCAAGGGAGGCTGTGCAGGAGTCATTAGGTTTCAGCCCTTTTGAAATTGTGTTTGTACATCAGGTTAGAGGACCTTTAATGTTGATAAAAGAACAGTGGGTTAATGAGGATGTGCAGTTGGACTTGCTGGATTATGTTTCTAAATTTAAAGATAGGTTACATAAAGTGTGGACTTTGGCTCAAGAGAATTTGGAAATGGCTCAGGGTAAAATGAAGCATTTATTTGACAGGAAAGCTCAGGTGAGAAATTTTAAGACAGGAAGTTTTGATTTTGTTTCCAACACATGACAATCCTTTGAAAGCAAGATTTTCTGGACCATACACAATTAAATAAAAACTGTTAACACTCCAGATAGAAGGTATAAAACTCAAGTTTGTCACATAAATATGTTGAAACCTTATTTAGAGAATAAAGGCAGTGGAGAAAATTATGTATCAGAGGTGTTGGCTGTTGACAGAATGGAGGAAGTGGTGGATCATAAGATTATGGAAACAGAATCTTGTGAGGGTAACCTTAAAGAAACCATTGTTCCTGTGCGCCTGTCTAACTCAACAATTTTGGAAAATTTGGAAGAAAAGTTAGACCATCTTAAGTTACAAGAGCAGATGCAGTTGAAAGAATTACTTTTGAAATACACAAATTTGTTCCCTGATGTTCCAAAAAGGACATCAGTGATTTACCATGATGTAGATGTTGGAGAAGCAAATCCCATAAAACAGCACCCATATAGAATAAACACTCAGAAGAGTAAAATCATGGATCAGGAGGTGGAATATATGTTAAGGAATGACATTATTAGACCTTCGAACTCAGATTGGAGATCTCTTTGTATTCTGGTACCAAAACCAGATAGAACTGTTAGGTTCTGTACAGATTATAGGAAGGTTAATTCAGTAACTAAAACAGATGCTTATCCTATTCTGAGAATAGATGACTATATTGATAAAATTGGGAAAGCTAAATTTCTTACTAAGTTGGATTTGTTGAAGGGTTACTGGTGTGTAACTGAGAGAGGAAAGAATATTTCAGCTTTTGTAACTCCATGCGGTTTATACGAGTATAATGTGTTACCTTTTGGCATGAAAAATGCCCCTGCAACATTCCAGAGGATTATTAATTCGGTTATCCAAGGGTTAACTCATACAGATGCTTATACTGACGACTTGGTCACAAAAAGTGACACATGGGAAGAACATCTAAGCCACACATGTCAAACTCAGGCCCGCGTGTCAAATTTGGCCCATGATATAATTATATTTTGCCCGCAAGATCATATCAAATATGTATTAGAGCTGGCCCACTGGTCGCCGCGCCAGTATAGCGCATGCACAGTTAATACTACAAATCCCAGAATGCTTTGCAAATGCATTGGCGCCGGCCCGTCAGCCCGCTAATCGCCCCCACCTCCTCTCTTTACTTTCATTAGCATCTGTGACCTGTCGCCCAACTCACATGTAATAAACCCCTTACGGAAAATGGCCAAACGAAAGACAGAAAATAGGACCTTTCAAGACAGGTGGGAGGGAGACTATATGTTCATCATTTTAAAAAACAAACCTGTTTGTCATTGAAGCAAGTTGTTATTTTTTTGACTTGTTGGCTTGTGAAAAAAATATACATTTAAAAGGAGCTTAAAGGCTATAGAGAAATATTATTTATTGAATATTTTATTTCTCATTTGTTAATGCTTCTTCTGGAAAGAGTTTAACCAAAACTATTATTAAACATTTATTTTAGTAAGAAAAAGTTTAACATTACATATGTTGAAAGAAGAGAAAACATGCAGATCTTGTTGAAAATTTTCAATAAATATTTAGTTTGGTCCACGACTTAGTCCAAGTTTTTAAATTTTGGCCCTCTGTGAATTTGAGTTTGACACCCCTGATCTGAGGCAACTGGACAAATTGCAAGATTATCCAAAGCAAACTTAACTGTTAATTTAGCAAAGAGTCAATTTGCAAATGCCACGGTAACATACTTGGGTTATGTAGTTGTCATGGCAAAGTTGCACCTATTCAAGCAAAAGTGAATGCAATTTCTGAGTTTCCTACTCCCAATGGCAAGAAAGCAGTGAGAAGGTTTTTAGGAATGGCAGGATATCACAGGAAATTTTGCTGAGGATGCTCTTCCTTTAACCAATCTTTTGAAGAAAGAGGAGAAATTTGTGTGGACTAAAGATTGTCAGGCACCTTTAGAAAATTTAAAGGAGATGCTATGCCATTGCCCTGTGTTAAAACCTCCTGATTTTGACAGACCATTTTCTGTGGACGCCAGTTAGGGGGCAGTAGGTGCAATTTTATTGCAAAAACATAATGAAATTGACCATCCAGTTGCCTACTTTTCAAAAAAATTCAATGTTCATCAAAAGAACTATTCCACTATTGAAAAAGAACCATTGACTATCATATTTGCTCTGCAGAATTTTGACGTGTATATAATGAACTAATCATGATATTCACTGACCACAATCCTTTGGTCTTTTTGAATAAAATGAAGAATAAAAACAGAAGATTGTTAAACTGGAGTTTGATATTACAAGAATATGATCTGCAAATTAACCATATCAGAGGTGTAAATAATGTGATTGCCGAATGTTTGTCAAGATGTTAAAATTGATTGTGTATAGAAATACGTTCAAAATTGAATTACTGCATTATAATGTTATATATTGTGTTGTGGCAGCTAACCATGAGGCAGGCGAACTGGCCCTGCTTGTAAGCCACGCGGCGGGGCAGTTGGCCAAAAAGGCGCCGTCGGAGGTTTCCCTTCCTTCCAGCACAGGGCTCAAAAACCCACGCTGGGGGACCACATGACGCTCGGGTGATGTCAGCGCCCTCCAGCACCCTCCTAGCTTCTCAGCCAGGTCTGGGCTAGGAGTATAAGTGCAGCCCAGCAGCCTGCAATAAACTAGTCTGCTCACTGAGCTTTCCCCATCTGGTTGTGTGTGTAATTACAGGAGCAGTGCAGCTGCCGCTACAATCGGTGACCCCAACTGGTTCAAACGTCTTTGAACCCATCATGAGCGAGCCTGGGATCAGTGCTATAGTCGTGAAACTGCCTGAATTCTGGGTTCAGGGGCTGGAGACCTGGTTCGGCCACGCGGAGGCTCAGTTTCACCTCCGCCACATTTCGTCTGACGCGACCAAATTCTACCATGTGGTCGTTGCCCTGGACCAGGCCACCGCCAGACGCGTGTTGCACCTTGTTCAGCACCCACCTGCTGAGGACAAATACGAGACCAACAAGGGTCCCTTGGACTATCCAGACACCAGCGTACCGCTAGGATGGTGCACCTCAATGCCCTGGGGGACAGGTCCCCGATGGAGCTGATGGAGGAGATGCTCACACTCATGGGTGAACACACCAACTGCCCACTCTTCGAGCGCATCTTCCTCGACCATATGCCCGGGGACATCCGACCGCTGCTAGTCCAGGAGAGCTTCACCAACCCGAGGAAGGTTGCCAAGAAGGCCCAAGAGCTATGGCTCGCACGATTCTTAGAGGGTTCAGTGGTCCAGCAGGTCACGAGGCACAGACACGACCACGCCAAGCCCGCCCCTAGTGCTGCGGTAGAGCACCTGGCCCCTGCAGGGGCCCCCAAGAGCATAACCAAGGCCACAGCATCTGCTCCAGGCCTCTGCTTCTACCGCCAGCACTGGGTGGCCAAGGCTCGGAAGTGTCGTCAGCCCTGCTCGTTCCAGGGAAACAACCAGGCTGGTTTCTGTTAATGGCTGCGGCGGCTGGCCAAGGACACAGCCTCCTCTACCTGCGGGACTCAGTCAGTGGCCAGCGGTTCCTCGTTGACACTGGAGCCCAGATCAGTGTCATCCCGGCCATGGCCATCGAGTCCAGGAACTGACCTCGTGGACCTCCCCTCCGTGCGGCCAACGCAACGGCAATCCGGACGTATGGAGACAAGACAGTTCACTTCCAGATGGACCAACGGAATTTCGCATGGAGGTTCACCGACTCGTCTCTCCCAACTGCCATCCTGGGTGCAGACTTCCTCCTCGCACACGGGCTTCTGGTGGACATTCGAGGTAGGTGCCTGGTGGACGCCTGTATCTTCCAGGCCGTTCGCCTAGACGCCTCCTGCTTGGAGCAACCGCAAATGGCCACGATCAGCACGCCCAGAGACAAGTTCCAGCGAATCCTGGATGAGTTCCCAGCACTCTTCAAGCCACAGTTCTCCACGCCACAGGGTGTTCCACCACATCGCCACCCAGGGCCCACCGGTTCACACCAAGGCACGCTGCCTCCCACCTGACAAGCTCCAGGTAGCGAAGGAGGAGTTTTCGCACCTTTTCGAGCTGGGGATCATTCGGCGGTCTGACAGCCCGTGGGCCTCGCCGCTCCACCTGGTCCCGAAAGCCTCCAGCGGCTGGCATCACTGCGGAGACTATCGACGGCTCAACGAGGCAACCGTTCCTGACCATTACCCCATCCCTCACATCCAGGACTTTACAGCCAACCTGCATGGTGCAAGGTTTTCTCCAAAGTTGACCTGGTGCGTGGATATCACCAGATCCCAGTGCACCCTGAGGACATACCCAAGACGGTCATCATCACCCTCTTTGGCTTGTTCGAATTCCTCAGCATGCCATTCGGGCTCAAGAATGCCGCTCAAATCTTCCAATGCCTCATGGACTCAGTGGGCAGGGTCTTAGATTTCATCTTTATTTATTTGGACGACATCCTCATCGCCAGCAAGGACCGGGTGCAACACAAGGCCCACCTACATGCCCTTTTCTCTCGGCTGGCCTTACCATCAACCCAGCCAAGTGCCAGTTCAGGAATGAGTCCATGCAGTTCCTGCGCCATACCATCATGGTCGAAGGAGCCACGCCCGCCGCTGCGAAGGTCACCGCTATCATGGAATTCCCACGCCCGGACAGCCTCAAGGGGCTGCAGGAGTTCGCAGGTATGGTCAATTTTTACAACCGCTTCATCCCAGGAGCTGCACGCATCATGCAGCTGCTATTCCCCCTCATCGTGGCCAAACACAAGATGTTTGCTTGGAACCCAGAAGCCTGCACTGCATTTGAGGCCACCAAGGACAACCGTGCGAAGGCCATCATGCATATGGCACTCTCTGTCGATGCCTCTGCACAGCTGTCAGTGCCGTCCTGGAGGAGCAGGTGAATGGGCATTGGAAGCCGCTGGCATTCTTTAGCCGCCTGCTCCGCCCACCGGAACGCAAGTATTGTGCCTTTGACCACGAGTTACTGGCCATGTACCTGGCGGTGCAGCATTTCTGTTATTTTTTGGAGGGGAGGACTTTTACCATCTTCACAGACCACAAACCCCTCACCCAGATGCTCGCAATGGCAAAAGATTCCTGGTCGGCCCGCCAGCAGTGTCACCTCTCCTTCGTGTCGGAGTTTACCACCAACATTTGGCACAAGGTGGGGAAGGACAATATGGTTGCTGATGCACTCTTGTGACCAGCCATCTGCACGCTGACACCTGGCCTCGACTTCGACCAGCTCGCCCAGGACCAGGAATCTGATGAGGAGACGAGGGCCTTCAAGACCGCCATTACGGGCCTGCGGTTCCGAGACCTCCCAACTCCGAGCAGCGAAGGCACCATCCTGTGCGATATCTCGTAGGGCACCCCGCAGCCAGTGGTTCCCCAGTAGTGGCGCAGGCAGGTCTTCCATCACATCCACGACTTTTCACATCCGTTCATCAGGTCTACGGTCCAGATGGTGGCAGAACGGATCATATGGCATGGGCTGCGGAAGCAGATCGTGGGTTGGGACAGAACATGTACCCATTGCCAGACATCCAAGGTGCACAGGCGCACCAGGGCGCCCGTACAGGAGTTCAAGCACATCGGGAACGGTTCAGCCACATTCACGTGGACATCGTCGGGCCCTTACCCATTTCCCAAGGCAAACGTTAACTGTTTACAGTGGTGGACCGCATCACTTGCTGGCCTGAGGCAATCCCGATGCCAGATGCCTCCACTGTCTACTGCTCCCGAGCACTGTTGCATGGTTGGGTCGCCCAGTTTGGCGTCCATTGGGTCACCTCCCCAGCGATCGGGGCGCCCAGTTCACATCTGCATTCCGGGCACAGCTCGGCAACAAGTTGGGGATCCAGCTCCATCGCACCATGGGCTACGAATGGACTGGTCGAACGTCTGCACCGCCACCTTAAGTCGGCGCTCATGGCCCACCTCACCAGTCCTGACTGGGCGGGACAAACTGCCTTGGGTGCTCCTGGGCATCCGCTCCACTCCCAAGGAAGATCTGCAGGTGTTATCAGCTGAGCTGGTCTACGGTGCGCCGCTGGCATTACCTGGTGAGTTTGTCAATGGACCTCACAATCCCCAGCGGTCGCCGCATGAACTACTTCCTCACCTCCGGGCAAGCTTGAACTCGTTCGAACCCCCACCGCCGCCCAGGCATGGGACCTGTCCTACTTTCCGCGGAGTACGCTTTTGTTTGGCGGGGCCCGGCCGCGGCACCTCTGCAGCGACCGTACAAGGGACCATACATGGTTGTACGGTGTTCCGGCTCGATGTTCACGCTGGACATTGGCATCAGGTGAGAGCTGTTTACCATGTACAGGCTGAAGCCAGCACACCTAGATCCTACCGAGCCAGTGGTTTTGCCCAGCCCAAGAAGCGAGGCCGTCCAGCGAAAAAGGGCATTGGGGCTGGTTCTGGGGGGGTGGGAGGGGCTGTGTGTGGTGGCTCACCACGAGGCAGGTGAACTGGCCCCACTTGTAAGCCACGTGGCGGGGCAGCTGGCCAAAAAGGCACCATCGGGGATTTCTCTTCCTTCCAGTACAGGGCTCAGAAACCCAGGTTGAGGGAACCATGTGATGCCCAGGTGACATCAGCGCCTTCCAGCGCGGTTCTCAGCCAGGTCCAGGCTGGGAGTATAAGTGCAGCCCAACAGCCTGCAATAAACTAGTCTGCTCACTGAGCTCAACCTGCCTGGTTGTAGACCAAACTGGATTTATTAAAAAAAGACGAACAACAGACAATATCTGTAAATTTATTAACTTAATTCATGCAGTAGAAGGAAACAAGGCTCCAACAGTAGTGGTTGCTTTAGACGCAGAGGAGGCCTTTGACAGAGTAGAATGGAATTATTTAATCAAAGTACTACAAAAATTCAGCTTACCAGAGAAATATATTAATTGGATTAAATCATTATATAAGGGGCCATTGTCGAAAGTGACAGTAAATGGATATAAATCAAAACAATTTAACTTAAGCAGATCAACAAGGCAGGGATGCCCACTATCGCCCTTATTGTTCGCGTTAGCCATAGAACCACTAGCAGAATTGATAAGAACAGAAAATAAAATAAAAGGGATAAAAATAAAAGACAAGGAATATAAAATCAGTTTATTTGCAGATGATGTTATAGTATACTTAACAGAACCAGAAATATCAATAAAAGAATTACATAGAAAATTGAAGGAATATGGAGAAGTGTTGGGGTACAAGATTAACTCAAATAAAAGTGAAGCAGTGCCAATGAATAATGCGGATTTCTCAAAATTTGAGAAAGAATCACCATTCAGATGGCAAATGCAAGCAATGCGATACCTAGGTAGACAAATAAATAAAAACCTCGGCCATCTATATAAACTCAATTATTATCCACTAATGAAAAAATTACAAGACGACTTAGAGCATTGGAAAGACTTACCACTAACACTGATAGGAAGGATAAACTGTATTAAAATGAACATTTTCCCAGGGATACAATACCTATTTTAGACATTACCAGTACGCTAAACAGAGAAATTCTTCAAGGAGTTAAAGAAAATAATAAGGAAATTTTTATGGAACAGGGGGGAAACCGAGGATAGCACGAGATAAATTAACAGAATGGTATAAACAAGGAGGCTGAGGGGAGTCACGTGATGGAGTAGTGGCCGGTAGGGGAACTCCAGCCCTCTCCAGAAAAGTTAAAAAAAGATAGAGAAAAAAACAAAGGCACAAACTTAAAAACCAAAACAAAGTGAAAGTAAAAGTGTGAAGAAAATGGCAGTGAAGAAAGAAAAACCAAAAACAACGGGAAGAAAAGAAGAAGGAAAGACGTCGGAAGAAGAAGGTGAAGGCCTTACCTGTCTGAAGAGGCCCGGCGCGGAGAGAGAGGCCCGCTCCCACAGGTCAGTGGAGGTCCCGGGCTCGGGACTACAAAAATGGCTCGCAGAGCCGAGTAAAAGTGCGCAACCGCGCATGAAAAAAAACACCCTGACGGGAGGGGGGAACAGCTGCGGAGTCGATCTCCACAGCTGAGAGAGACACCTGCAGCACAGCAGCAGGTGCAGAACTAAGAAGAGGGTAAAAAGAAAACAAGGAAACAATAGATGGTTAATCCAGAGGAAGAAGAAGAACAGAAAGAAGTGGAAGAAGAAGAGAAAAGCAAGACAATGGATGTATCTTTTTTTAAAGAATATATGGAATCAGTGAAAGAATGGCAATTACTAGAATTTGATGAGATAAAAAGAAGAATTAAGAATTCAGAAGAAAGAATGAATAAAATGGAAGTGGCCATATCAGAATTGGCAAAAAGAGTGGAAAATATGGAAAAACGAGAAACATTTGTAGATATGGAAATAGAAGACTTAAAGAAGAAATTAGAAGAATCTAATAAAAAAGCTAAAGAAACACAGGAGCTGTTAGCTCAGAAGATAGATATGATAGAAAAGCGCTTTCATCCCTAACGTCGAAGTACTCGAGATGGCAGAGGTCGACAGCATCGAGTCCACGCTGCTGAAGATCCTGCTGCGCTGGGTGGGTCACGTCTCCAGAATGGAGGACCATCGCCTTCCCGAGATCATGTTATATGGCGAGCTCTCCACTGGCCACCGTGACAGAGGTGCACCAAAGAAAAGGTACAAGGACTGCCTAAAGAAATCTCTTGGTGCCTGCCACATTGACCACCGCCAGTGGGCTGATATCGCCTCAAACCGTGCATCTTGGCGCCTCACAGTTTGGCGGGCAGCAACCTCCTTTGAAGAAGACCGCAGAGCCCACCTCACTGACAAAAGGCAAAGGAGGAAAAACCCAACACCCAACCCCAACCAACCATTTTTCCCCTGCAGCCGCTGCAACCGTGTCTGCCTGTCCCGCATCGGACTTGTCAGCCACAAACGAGCCTGCAGCTGACGTGGACTTTTACCCCCTCCATAAATCTTCGTCCGCGAAGCCAAGCCAAAGAAGAATAATAGAAGAAATAATATAAAGATAGTGGGCCTTAAGGAAGATGAAGAAGGCAAGAATATGAGAGAATTTATAAAAGATTGGATCCCCAGGGTCCTGGGAAGACCAGAATTACAGGAAGAAATGGAAATAGAGAGGGCACATAGAACTTTAGCCCCGAAACCACAACCGCAGCAAAAACCAAGATCCATTTTAGTAAAATTCTTAAGATATACAACAAGAGAAAATATATTGGAGAAAGCAATGAAGAAAGTAAGAGAGGACAAAAAGCCACTGGAATATAAAGGTCAAAAAAATTTTTTCTATCCAGACATAAGTTTTGAACTCCTGAAGAAGAGGAAGGAGTTCGATACAGTGAAAAGGATCTTATGGAAAAAAGAATATAAATTTATGTTAAGGTACCCAGCGGTACTTAAAATAATTATTCCAGGGCAACAAAACAGACTATTCTCGGATCCAGAGGAAGCAAGGAAATTTGCAGAACAACTACAAAACAAGCAGAGAGATGAAGACATGTAATAAGAGTAAAAATGACCACGATCTATATGTATGTGTGTAAAGGGGTATATGTGTGTATATATATATATATATATATATATATATATATATATAGTGTGCATACATGAATGTATCCGTATTTAGAGGAAAATATATAGAGTATAGACAAGAATTAATAAGGGAGGGAAATGGAATAGAGGGAATAAGGAGGGAATTAAAAGAGTGACCTTTGTTACATATGAAAGTTGAAATCTTTTCTGGGGGGGGCTGGGTGGGGAGGAGTTACGGTCACTGCAAAATCAGCTGATGTTTGCGAGTGAATTCGCAAATCCAAATGGAGAGGGGAGATGTGGTTGTCCGACAAGGGATAAAGGACAACTCAGGAGGGGGAGGGGAGATTGGGGTTAAAGAAGTTTTAAATAGGAGAATAGGGAAAATGTTTGATGTTTTAGAAATGTTGTCTTATAAAGTGTTCAAAACAAGAAAGCAGAAATGGATAAGAAGGAAAGGTGATGATAGAGAAACGGAAAGGGAAGATAAACAAAGTATGAAATGGCTACGCTGAACTATATGACTTTAAATATTAACGGAATACATAACCAAATTAAAAGGAAGAAACTGCTAAATTTACTGAAAAAAGAAAAAATTGATATAGCATTTGTGCAAGAAACACATTTAACTGAATTGGAGCACAAGAAATGAAAGAGAGATTGGGTAGGACACGTAACAGCAGCGTCGTATAATTCAAAAGCAAGAGGAGTAGCTATATTAATTAGTAAAAATGTGCCAATTAAAATAGAAGAGGAAATAATAGATCCAGCAGGGAGATATGTAATGATAAAATGTCAGATATATTCGGAGTTTTGGAATCTACTCAATGTATATTCACCCAACGAAGAAGATCAAAAGTTTATGCAAGATATTTTTTTGAAGATAGCAGATACGCAAGGGAACATATTAATAGGAGGGGATTTCAACCTGAATTTGGATTCAAATATGGACAAAACTGGGAAAAAAATTAACAGAAAGAACAAAGTAACCAAATTTATAATTAAATCAATGCAAGAAATGCAACTTTTGGATATATGGAGGAAACAACACCCAAAGGAAAAGGAATATTCATATTACTCGGCTAGACATAAAACATATTCAAGAATAAACCTATTTTTGTTATCAGCTCGTATGCAAGATAGAGTAAGAAAAACAGAATATAAAGCTAGAATATTATCGGACCATTCACCCTTAATATTGACAATAAAGTTAGAGGACATCCCTCCAAGAATGTATAGATGGAGATTAAACTCCATATTACTCAAAAGGCAAGATTTTAGAGAATTCATTGAAAGACAAATTAAAATGTATTTTGAAATAAACACGGAATCAGTGAAAGATAAGTTTATACTATGGGATGCAATGAAAGCGTTCATTAGAGGGCAAATAATAAGTTATGTAACCAAGATGAAGAAGGACTATAATCAGGAAACAGAGCAGTTGGAAAGGGAAATAGTAAATATAGAAAAAGAATTAGCAATGAAGGAAGATACAACTAAAAGAAGAGAATTGGCAGATAAAAAAATAAAATATGAAACACTACAAACATATAAGGTGGAGAAGAACATAATGAAGACAAAACAGAAATATTATGAACTAGGGGAAAAAACGCACAAAATTCTAGCATGGCAGCTTAAGACAGAACAAGCTAAGAAAATGGTATTGGCATCAAGGAAAAAAGACAAACAAATCACATATAATCCAAAGGAGATCAAGGAAAACTTTAGAGAATTCTATGAACAATTATAACAAACTGAAAACGAAGAGAAAGAAGGGAAAATAGATGAATTTCTAACTAAAATTGAACTACCAAAACTACAAAAAGAGGAACAAAATAAATTAACAGAACCATTTGGAATAGTAGAAATACAGGGGGCGTGGCAAGATGGCGTAGGGAGCGGACGTGCCTTCCCGGTCTCCCCCAGGCAGTTATATAAATACCTGTTTTAAGAATATTTCTTTTCTGTTAAAAGTCTTTGTTTTGTTTATTAATTGTTTTTAGTTTAAAATGGCAACAAAGATTAAGGAAAATAGAGTTCAAATACAGAACAAAACTACACTCTCCGACTTTGGAAGAAACTCGGCCTACTTGCCCAGACAGAACCACGGAGTCAAGGCTGGAATCTTCTTAAGAACGGAGCTCATTAATTGGACTGTCGGATAAGCTGGCCTTGGACACCCCTCTGAAAAATGGTGATGAATATTGATTTGAAATGTTTTATGAAGATAAATTGCAGTAATTGGCATTGGTTGCCCGTGAGTTTTAAAAATCCAGATAACATTAAAGTTTATTAGTGATTTTTTTTGGATGGAATATCGGAAGGATGAACTTATTATCTATAAATACAGAACAAAATTACATTCTTTGACTTTGGAAGAAATTTGACCTATTTGCCCAGACAGAGCCGGAGTTGGTGCTGGAATTTTCCCAAGAACTGAACTTATTAAAGTTGATTTCGGACTCCTTTTTGAAAGATGGCGACGAATGTTGATTTGAAATATTTGAAATATTTTCTGAAGATAAACATATATATGGAACTCCTTGACCTGCAATAAGGTTTATCAGTGATTTTTTTTTTGGATGGAGTATTGGAAGAGTGAATTTATTATCTGTGAGTATTGCAAACAGATTTTAATAGTTTTGAAAAGGTTTTTTTTAAACTAAACAACAAGATCAGTTTAATATTGAGAAAATTGGAAAAAAACGGAAACTTTATTAAATTTGGAAACTCAGTAGAAAGAAACTATGAACAAGATTGATGAGTTATAAAATTAAAGTCGAAGGAGCAATGTCCAAGAAGAGTTAAAAATTTTGAATAAGTTTTTCTTGAAAATAAACAATAATTTCAACATTGAGAAGATTGACAAAGTGGAAAATTTGATATTAAATTGGGAAACATAGAAGAAAGAACTTATGAATAACATTGATGCTTTAGAAGATCAAGACCGAAGGAATTATGTTCAAGAAAATTTTAAAAGATTTGAAAAAACTTTTTTTGAAAGTAAGCTACAAATTCAACTTGAGACTGAGAAGAATGAAAGATTCGGTGTTGAACTGGGATGTTCAGAGGTGTTTTAATTCAGTGGATGAAATTCAGGAAGACTTGAAAAAAAAAATTTTAAAAAAAGCTTTTATTGATTGTAAACAATGTTTAACTCAGTGTTGGGAGGGTGGAAAGGGTGCAAAATTTAATATCAAGTTTAGATTTTCAAAAAAAAGAGATTATGAATAAGATTGGTTAAATTGATGGACCGGGGTTTTATGGATATAAGAAATGATGATTTTTCGGTTTATACGTGTATTTTGTCTGCCTGGGGGGGGGGGGGGGAGGGAGTGGTACTTCTGCTCCCGAAAGTCATATGCCACTTGTGGTTTATACCACACCCATTTGGGTTTTTGGGAATTAACCACCACAAGGTGGTTTCCTAAGGGGTTAGGGGAGGTGGGGGGGGGTGAAAATTAGAAAATTATTTAGTATCTATTATGTAATATTATACTAAGTCAATTTGAAATGAATGTATGGAGATACTATAAATAAATTTCAAAAAAAAAAGGAATAGTAGAAATACAAGAGATAATAAAAAAATTACCAAATAATAAGGCACCAGGAGAGGATGGATTCCCAATAGAATTCTATAAAACATTTAAAGATTTATTAATTCCTCCCCTCCTGGAAGTAATCAACCAGATTGATAAAACACAAAGCTTACCAGATTCATGTAAAACAGCAATAATTACAGTAATTATCTAATTACAGGGAAAGATCCACTCGCACCAGCGTCATATAGACCAATATCTTTACTTAACACAGATTATAAGATAATAGCTAAACTATTAGCAAGCAGATTAGCAGAGTATGTACCGAAAATGGTAAATCTAGACCAAACTGGATTTATTAAAAAAAGACGCACAACAGACAATATTCGTAAATTTATTAACTTAATTCATGCAGTAGAAGGGAGTAAAGCGCCAACAGTAGCAGTTGCTTTAGACGCAGAGAAGGCCTTTGACAGAGTAGAATGGAATTATTTATTCAAAGCATTGCAAAAATTCAGTTTACCAGAGAAGTATATTAATTGGATTAAAGCATTATATAAGGGACCATTGGCGAAAGTGACAGTAAATGGATATGTATCAAAGCAATTTAACTTAAGCAGGTCAACACGGCAGGGATGCCCACTATCACCTTTATTGTTCGCGTTAGCTATAGAACCACTAGCAGAATTGATAAGAACAGAAAATGATATAAAAGGGATAAAAATAAAAGACAAGGAATATAAAATCAGTTTATTTGCGGATGATGTTATAGTATACTTAACAGAACCAGAACTATCAATAAAAGAATTATATAAGAATTATATAAGAAATTGAAGGAATATGGAGAAGTGTCGGGTTACAAGATTAACGTAAATAAAAGTGAAGCAATGCCTTTGAATAATGCGGATTTCTCAAAATTTAAGAAGGAATCACCATTCAGATGGCAAATGCAAGCAATAAGATACCTAGGTATACAAATAAATAAAAATCTCGGCCAACTATATAACTCAATTATTATCCACTAATGAAAAAAATTACAGGACGATTTAGAGCATTGGAAAGATTTACCACTAACACTGATAGGAAGGATAAACTGTATTAAAATGAACATTTTTCCAAGGATATTATACCTATTTCAGGCATTGCCAATACACCTGACAGAGAAATTCTTCAAGGAGTTAAAGAAAATAATAAGGAAATTTTTATGGAAAGGGGGGGAAACCGAGGATAGCACTAGATAAATTAACAGAATGGTATAAACAAGGAGGCTTACAACTGCCAAACTTTAAAAATTATTATAGAGCCACACAATTAAGATACCTATCAGATTTTTATCAAACAAGGGAAAAGCCAGATTGGACGAGATTAGAATTAGATAAAATAGGGGAAAAGATACCTGAACACATATTATATAAATGGGATGAAAAATTGGTACAACATAGAAGTTCTCCAGTATTACATCATCTACTCAATATTTGGAAGAAGATTCATGTAGAAAGAAATAAAACAAATGATCAATTACCAAAACTAATATTGACGCAAAACAAGTTACTCCCTTTTACAATAGATAACCTTTCCTTTAGAGAATGGGAGAAAAAAGGGATCAAAAGAATAGAAAATTGTTTTTCAGGAAATAGATTATTATCCTTTGAACAAATGAAAGATAAATACAATATAACTCAAGATACAGTGCTGGCATATTACCAATTGAGATCCTACTTGAAGGACAAATTAGGAAGCAGTCTGAGTTTACCAGAGGGAAGTAACTTTGAATATGTGATTACAGATACAATGATAATCAAAAGATTTATAACAAATATGTATATTAAACTGCAAGAAAAGGAGAATGAGGAAACAAATGGTAAAACTAAACAAAAATGGGAACAAGATTTAAATATAAAGATAAAAATGGGAACAAGATCTAAAGAAGGAAACATGGGAGAAGTTATGTTCTGGAACGATGAGAAATACAATAAATATGAGGTTACGTATGATACAATATAACTGGATACACAGGCTATACATTACACCTCAAAAGTTAAATAAATGGGACCCAACAGTATCTGATAGATGTTTTCGATGTAAAAAAGAAATGGGAACAACAATTCATGCAATCTGGACATGTGAGAAAGTAGAAAAATTTTGGGAAGATCTAAACCAAATATTAAATAAAATTACAGAAAACAATATACCAAAGAATCCGGAGATCTTCCTCCTAAGTAACATAAAAAACAAAGATTTTGGAATTGATTTGGAGGATGCACAAAAAAGATTTGTTAAGATAGCTCTAGCCGTAGCAAAAAAATGTATTATGTCAACCTGGAAATCGGAAGATAATTTGAAAATACAACAATGGTATATAGAAATGAATAAATGTATTCCATTAGAAAAAATAACATATAGTTTAAGAAATCATATTGAAATATTTGAACAAATATGGGAGCCTTACATGAAACACAATAGCGAAAACCTACCGGGGACATTCACTACCTAAATTAACGAAAGGAGAAGGAAATGAAAAGAATTGACTCAGTGGAATTTCTTGTTTATTTTTATTGAATGACAACATTGTTTGACTGGTTTAATGTATCCTAGATTTTGTACTTTAAATGGACGGGAGGGGGGAGGTAGGGAGGGTGGGGTGGGAGGAGGGAGCGGGGGGGGGAGAAAATGGCACTGTATATATTTGAAAAGGAAAAGGTATGTATCATGGTTAATGTGGTTTATGGTGTGAAAAATAAAAAATTAAAAAAATATATATATCATATCGAATGAAAATTATGATGTGGAGTTCTGGTCAGCTAATCACTGTTAAGACATTACAGTTTTAAGATCATCATGGAAAGGAGAATTTACTGTAAACATTTTCAGGCACAGACCAGTCGAGGAATTTACACGCAGCAGTTCTTTTACACTTACTCTTGTGACACGTTATGTTATATTTCATATTGTATATAGATTTTTTTTAGTGTAGGTCACATACAAACACTTCAAAACAGATCTCATTTAAAATGCCAGAGCTCTGCTCAAGCCAGACAATTTAGGCTCCAAGTGCCTTTGCACAAACTTTGAAGAATGCCAATAAGTAGATGTTAATTGGACATGCTGTGGAGTAATGGATTATTGTTTTGGAAAGCAATGGATGAACGGGTTCAGATGATTGGGTCCGGAGCCGCAGTCTGTTTGAGTGCAGTTGGCTGTTCTAAGAGGGTCATGTGGTTTTCTCTGAGTGAGTGAGAGAGAGAGAATTCAGTTGTACAGTTCAGTAGCAGCAGCTGGGACTGGAACATGACAAGCTGGCAAACTCGTGGAAAAACCACATTTTGAAGATGGGTTGTGAGCTCTTAGTTCAGTCTCGTCAAAGCCCTTGTGGTCCATACAAGATGAGAGGGGCGGCTGTATGATGTTTCACTTGAAATAAGGGAAACAAAAAGGAACTCTGTGGTGACCTGAAAGAAAGACCTGATGGGGCAAGTTTCTTCAGCAAGACAATGAAGTGGCTGATTGAAAGGCATCAGTTGTGGGTATCTAACGAGCAACAAATCTCTCTCTGAAAACCGACAAAAATATCCCTGAGTGGTAACCATTTACCTTTCAAGAACCAAAGCCTGGTGAAATTCATAGATGTTACAATCTGTGCACAGTAAAAGAACTGAATAACAAGAACTTGGAGGAATGAGAAGTGAGATTGGACTGTGAATAAAAGAACTTTTTGTGAACTGTATACACATTACAAACATGTGCGCACATTAGAAGGGGGGTTAAGTTAAGTTAATAGTAATGTTAAAGTTTGATCCTGTTCTCATATTTAAAGATAATTAAAAGCAACTTTTGTTTAAGAAAAAAAAAACACAAGGAGGCTTACAACTACCAAACTTTAAAAATTATTATAGAGCCGCACAATTAAGATACCTATCAGATTTTTATCAAACAAGGGAAAAGCCAGATTGGACTAGATTAGAACTAGATAAAATAGAGGAGAAAATACCTGAACATATATTCTATAAATGGGATGAAAAATTGGTCCAACGTAGGAATTCTCCAGTATTGCATCATCTGCTCAACATTTGGAAGAAGATTCACGTAGAAAGGAATAAAACAAATTTCCAACTACCAAAACTAATACTGACGCAAAATCAGCTAATCCCTTTTACAATAGATAACCTTTCCTTTAGAGAATGGGAGAAAAAAGGGATCAAAAGAATAGAAAATTGTTTTTCGGGAAATAAATTATTATCCTTTGAACAAATGAAAGATAAATATAATATAACTCACGATACAGTGTTGGCATACTACCAACTGAAATCCTACTTGAAGGACAAATTGGGAGGCAGTCTGAGGTTACCAGAGGGAAGTAATTTTGAATATGTGATTACAGACACAATGATAATCAAAAAATTTGTAACAAACATGTATATTAAACTGCAAGAAAAGGAGAATGAGGAAACAAATGGTAAAACTAAACAAAAATGGGAACAAGATCTAAAGAATGAAACATGGGAGAAGTTATGCTCAGGAACTATGAGAAATACAATAAACACGAGGTTACGTATGATATATAACTGGATACACAGGCTATACATTACACCTCAAAAGTTAAATAAATGGGACCCAACAGTATCAGACAGATGTTTTCGCTGTAAAAAGGAAATGGGAACAACAATTCATGCAATTTGGACATGTGAGAAAGTGAAAAAATTTTGGGACGATCTAAACCAGATATTAAATAAAATCACAAAAAGCAATATACCAAAAAACCCAGAGATCTTCCTCCTAAGTAACATAAAAAACAAAGAATTTGGACTCGATTTGGATGGAGCACAAAAAAGATTTGTTATGATAGCCCTAGCTGTAGCAAAAAAATGTATTATGCCAACCTGGAAATTAGAAGATAACTTGAGAATACAACAATGGTATATAGAAATGAATAAATGTATTCCATTAGAAAAAATAACCTATAATTTAAGAAATAACATTACAATATTTGAACAAATATGGGAGCCATACATGAAACACAATAGAGAAAACCTACCGTGGACATCTACCACCTAAAATGACAGAAGGAGAAGAGAATGAAAAGAACTGACTCAGTGGAATTTCTTGTTTATTTTTATTGAGTGACAACATTGTTTGACTGGTTTAATGTATCTTGTATTCTGAACTTTAAATAAATGGGAGGGGAGGTGAGGGAGGGAGGGAGGGAGGGGAGGAGGGAAGGGGGGGAGAAAACGACATTGTATATATTTAAGAAGGAAAATGTATGTATCTTGATTAATATAGTTTATGGTGTGAAAAATAAAAAAAATTAAAAAAACCTGTCTGGTTGTGTATGTGTGTTATTGCAGGAGCAGTGTAGCTGCCACGAGAGTGAATGATCTCTTTAGTGATTTTTATGACAGTTTAGTTATAACTGAATTTTAACTCAAGAGTTAAAATTCCCTTTAAAGGGGAAGGTGTGACAGAGTATTTAGAGGTGGTTTGGGAGGAATTGTTAGAGCAGCTTGCACACACTGTAAAACATGGAATATTTGCAGGACTTTTGCAGAATGCTTTTTGCAGGAGGCAACAAAGTATAGACAGCAGCTTGCCTGGGAGAGCATGTGATCTTTGCAGGCAGAGGAGAACAGTTTTGCTCTCAGAAAAGGACGGTGTGAAACAGAGAGAGACAGACAGACAGACAGAAAGCAGTTCCAGAAGGACAAGCTGGCAAACTTTTGGAAGGCTGCCTGGTCAAAGGAGGAGACTGGCAGCCTGAAAGGCGACCTGAAAGAAAGAGAACCCTAAAGGGGGCAAGTTTCGTCAGCAAGACTAATTGAGAAGGAATCAGTTGCAGATGTTCTAGAAAAGGAATCTCTCTCTGAAAACCAGCAAGAACCCTCCTGAGTGGAAATCATTTGCCTGTTAAGCACCAAAGCCTGGTGAACTTTGTTAAGGCACAGTACAAGAATTGCCTGCAACCAGTGAGATTAGACTGTGAACCAAAGAACTTTTCTAATCTTAAATATATATTACACACACCCACGCTTAATATTGGGGGGGGAAATTAAGTAGTTAGGTAGGTTAAGTAATAAGTTAGAGTTTAATTCTGTTTTCTTGTTCAGTTATAATTAAAAACTAGTCTTGTTTTCGTAACCCTGTGTTGTGGTGCATATCTATTCCTGCTGGTTTTTGGGGTCCTCTGGACTCCGTAACATGGTAAAGTTGTATAAGACATTGGTGAGGCCTAATTTCAAGTATAGTCTGTATTTTTGGTCACCAAACTACAGGAAAGATCTCAATGCGATGGAAAGACTGCAGAGAAGCTTTACTAGGAAATGAGTTACAGGGAAAGGTTAAACAGGTTGGGACTTTATTCCCTGAGCGTAGAAGAGTAAGTGGAGATTTGATAGAGGATGTTGCCTGGACTTCAGGAACTGAGTTATGGGGAAACATTAAACAGGCTAGGACTTTATTCCCTGGAGTGTAGAAGAATGAGGGGAGATTTGATTGAAGTAATTAAAATGATGAGGGGGATAGAGAGAGTAAATGTCGGGCGGCTTTTTCCACTAAGGGTGGGTGAGATCCAAACCAGAGGACATGGGGTAAGGGTGAAAGGGAAAGCTTTAAGGGGAACTTCTTTACACAAAGATGAGTGGGAGTGTGGAATGAGCTGAGGCAGTGATTGCAGGCTCAATTTTTGCATTTAAGAAAAATTTGGATGGAAGAGGTGTGAGGGCAATGGACTGGGTGCTGGTCAGTGGGGCTAAGCAGAATAGTTTGGCACAGACTAGAAGAGCCTAAGGGCCAGTTTCCTGCATTCTGTTGTTTTCTCTCTGATGTTCTACGTAGACGCCCTTCAAATCCTGCCCTGTTGCCCTTGACACTCCCGCCCTGGGAAACAACTTGGCCACATCTCATCTGTCCAGGTCTGTCAGCATTTTAAATGTTTCAATGAGGTCACTCCTCATTCTTCTGAACCCCAAGGAGTCCAGTCCAAGAGCCGTCAAACCCTTCTAATCCCTTCAATCCAGGAGTCATTCTTGTGAATCTTCTCTGTACCCTCTCCAACACCAGCACATCTTTTCTTAAATAAGGAGCCCAAAAGTTATGGGCTGGTGGTGGAGGCTGTAATATTGGGGGCATTTAAGGGACAGGCATGTGGATGGGTTATGGGATAGGGAGGTTTGAATACTTTGCTCGGAATGTATGGGTCTGGGTCGGCACAACATTGAGGGCCGAAGGGCCTCTACTGTGCTGTTGTGGGTAATGGAGTTAAGGGTTATGGGGATAAGGCTGGAAAGGGGTACTGATGGTAATGATCAGCCATGATCTAAAATGGCGGTGCTGGCCCGACGGGCCAAATGGCCTACTCCAGCTCCTATTGTCTATTGTCTTGTTCTAAAGTGAAACACAGTATTCCAAGATTCCTCCTCCCCCCCCCCCAGGAGATCTTCCATCTCCCCCAGAGCTTCCTCCCCTCCCCCTCCCCAGGAGCTCCTTCCCCCTCCCCGGGAGATCCGTCCCCTCCCCCTACCCGGGAGCTTCCTCACCTACCTGGGCCTGCAGGGTGGTGAGTTGGCAGGAGAGGGCCTGGTTGCCCTGCCCCCCCTCCTCCAGGGCCTCGAGAAGGGAGCTTCTCTCCCCCTCCAGCCGCTGCAGCCTCACACTCAGGACCAGCTTCTGGCGTGTCTCCTCCCGCAGCAGTTCCTGGGGAGAGGGAAGGAGAGGGTCAGGGAGGCTCCCTCATTGCTGGTATGGCTCCCTCATACTCAGGGCAATACCCCCCATTGCGAGAGAGGGGTCTCTTCCTCCCCCCCATTACCCATGTACCCTTCCCCCTTTGTTCCCCGTCAGGAGGGGAGGTGTTTATCCTCCACCCCTCATCCTCAGTGACCCCTCCATAGCTCCTCCGCCAACCCCTGGCCCAGTCCGGCCGACCTGGAGCACGATAGTGGGGTGGGGGTAGAAGAATCTGGCTCACCTGGGTATCCTGAAGGTGCAGCTCCAGGCCAGACACTCCTTTTGCCAGTCGGTTTACTCGAGACTCAGTCCCTTCCAGAGTTCCCGAGGCAGATTCCAGCTCTTCCTGGGAATAGGGGGGAGGGAGAGGGATAATGGAAGGGGAGAGAGGGAGAGGGGGAAGGAGAGGGAGAGAAGGAGGGAGGGGAAGAGAGAGAGAGAGAAGGAGGGAGGGAGAGGGGGAGAGAGAGGAGGGAGAGGAAGGGAGAGGGGGAAAGCGGGGTGAGAGAGAGGAGGGAGGGAGAGCGGGGGGAGAGAGAGCAGGGAGGGAGATCGGGAGAGAGAGAGGAGGGAGGAAGAGAGTTGAGAGAAAGGGGGGAATCTGGACAAGTTTGGTAAATCACCATGAGCTCCACCATCGTTTCCGTGGGGAACATGAGCACGTTCCATGAGGATGGGGTGTTGTTGAGCCGTGCAGTTCCGCTGCAGCGGTGCTGATTGTATTGAGGTCCTGTCCTCCCATCTCATCCCCGATGCCTCCCTGCAGCAACCTCATTCACGCATCGATCCCTCCGGTAGCTCTGCATCATCTGCAATGTCCCGGGGTTCTGCATTCAGCCAAAGCCCCTTCTTCTGCTGGAGAGGATGGTGGGAACCTCTGCAGCTCCCACAGCCTCCACTACATCTGCCACAACCTCCTGCAGCCTTCCCTCCAACTCCACAACCTCCCTCACACAACCACTACCCCCTCCTCAGCTTTGCAAACATCCACCGCAGTTCCACAACTTCCCCTGCATCTCCCAGCCTTCCCTGCAGACCCTGTAGCCTCCACACTCACCTGCAGTTTGGTGTGGCGCTCAGTGAGCTGAGCTCGCTCCTGCTCGCTCCCCTGCAGTCTCCCCTGTGCCTCCTGCACCTGGCCCTCAGCCCGTCTGCTCCTGTGTTGTGCATCCAAGCGCTGTGAACGCAGGCTCCGCATCTCGCTGGTCAGAGCTTCGCGCTCCCTCTCCAGCACCAGCTTCTCCTTCTCCAGTGTGACCTTGTCCTGAGGGGGGTGGCGGGGGGGAGAGAAGAGGGGAAGAGAGAGAGGAATGGGAGAGAAATGGAGAGGTGGAGCGAGGGAGGGGAGCGAGAGAGGGGAGCGTGAGAGAGGGAGTGCAAGAGGGGGAGAGGGAGGAGAGTGAGGGAGGGGAGCGCGAGAGAGGGGAGAGACCGTGAATGAAAGAGGGGAGCAAAAGAGGGGTGGACAAGGGGGGGGAGAGAGAGGGGGGACAAGAGAGGGGAGAGAGAGGGGGGAGCGAGAGAGAGAGAGAGAGAAAGAGAGAGAGAGAGAGAGAGAGAGAGGAGTGAGAGAGAGGGGGGAGAGAGGGGAGCATGAGGGGGTTGAGAAGGGAGCATGAGAGGGGGACGAGGGAAGGGAGAGAGGGGTGTGAAGGGTAAGGAAGATGGAGGGAGGATAAAGAGAGAAGTGACAGAGGGAGGGAGTGGTGAAGGAGGGATAGAGGGTGGGACATATGGATGGAGTGCCAGAGAGTGTAGGGAAAGAGGGAGTATCAGAGGGAGTGTCGGCAGAGTGGAGGAACGATGGAGTGCTAGAGGGAGTGTCGGGGGAATGCCGGAGGGAGGGAATTTCAGGGGAGTGGAAGGAAAAGGAGAATATCTGAATGAGTGCGGGAGGGATGGAGTGGAGGATCGGAGGGAGTGTCGGGGGAATGGAGGAATGATAGAGTGCTGGAGGAAGTGTCGGGGGAGTTTTGGAGGGAGTGGTAGAATGCTGGAGGGATGGAAGGCGGGAGTGAAGGATCATAGGGAGGATCGGAGGGAGTGTCGGGGGAATGCCGGAGAAGTGCCAGAGGGAGGGAGTGGAGGAACGATGAAGGGACAGATGGAGGGAGTGTCAGGGGAGTGCTGGAGGGAATGAGTGTTGGAGTGGAAGGAAAGAGAATATTGGGAGGGTCGGGGGAGTGCCGGAGGGATGAAGTGCGGGAGTGTCGGGGAGAGAGCCAGAGGGATGGAGTGGAGGAGATGGAGTGCCGGAGGGACAGAGGGAGGGAGTGCCAGTAGACCTACTGCACCAGCCTCACCCTCCTAACATTCTCCACGTCCTCGGACAGCTGCTCCAGTGCCTGGCCATGCCTCTGTCTCATATCCCGGACCTGTTCCTCATGGGCCTTCCCCTCCTCCTCCAGTGCCCTTCTCAGCTCCAACACCTCCTGTTCCCTCTTGGTCCTGTTGGTACAGGGGGCAAGGCAGAGAGATGGTGAGGCTCCACGGCTGGGCTCAGATCCCTGAGTTCAAACGTCCTCCACAAAATGGCTGCTGCATGGAGACCTCAACAAAATGGCTACCACTCAGGGACTGTCCCAAAATGGCTGCCACTCAGGGACTGTCCCAAAATTGCTGCTGGTCAGGAACTGTCTCAAAAATGGCTGCCATTCAGGGTCCTTCCCAAAATGTCCATCGCTCAGGGATGTCCCCAAAATAGCTGCTGTATGGGAACCTCGGAAAATGACTGCCCCTCAGTGACTTCCCGGAATGCCTGCTGCACATGGACCTCCCCAAAATAGCCATTCAAGGGGTGCATTCCCAAAATGGACACAACTGGGTGACCTTCTCAATATGGGAATGAGTGTCGGGGGAGTTTCGGAGGGAGTGGGTGATGGACTGCAGTGTTAAGCTACTATTGGGCAGCCTTTACATGAGGATACCAATGGGTGCCTCACTCAATATGGCCAATGCCTGGAACACACAAAATGTCTCTCATTTGCCATCCCACGTTTGCCTCTGTCAATATTATGGTCATTTGGATGGCCTACAAAGTTTGGTGACCCTCATCAACATGGCTGCCATGGGGTGACCCACACAATATGGCTGCCACGGGGTGACCCACACAAAATGGCTGCCCAGCCCACCACACGACAGGCAGACCTGAGCTCCTGTTGGGCTGCCGTTGTATCCAGCGTATCTTCCAGCTCTGACTTCAGGGCCTCCAGCTCCTCAGCCAGGTCCCTCCTCTGCCTGTCAGCCTCGAGACCTGCCCCGCGCTCCACCTCCACATCCTCCCGCAGCTCTGCTAGCCATGACTGCAGCTCGCGCACGGTCTTCAGTGCACTGTTCTTCTGGAGCATCTCCTCGTCAACGCTGCCTCAGGTAGGAGGAAGGGGAAAGGGGGGGAGAGAAGGGAAGAGAGAGGGAGGGGAGAGAGGAGAAGGGAGGAGAGAAAAAGGTGAAAAAAGGGGAGGGGAGTGAGGGGAGGTGAAAAAGAGTGAGAGTGAGAAGGAGTGGGAGGAGATAGAAAGGGGGAGAGAGGAAAGAAGGGAGAGAGGGGAAAAAGGTGAAAAAGAGGGGAAGGGAGAGAGGGGAGAGGGCGAAGGGAAGAGCGAGGTGGAGAGTGAGGACGGAGAGAAGGGGAGAGAAGCAATAGAGAATCTTTAGAAATATGCTCCTCACTCTCTCTCGTGCTTCCCTCTCACCCCCTCCCCCTCTTTCTCTCTTCCCTATTTCTCTCCCTCTCTCTCCTCCAACCTCTCGCGGAAAGTCCTCCCAGTGTCTTGCTGAGCACCGATTGCTCTTTCCCCAGAAATAATGCCTCTGCGATCAACCCCACCACTCCCCATTCCCGCACGTACCGGCACAGAGCCATCTGGACCTCCTCCTCCTTCATCACTAGGTGTCCCCTTGTCTCCTCGATCTGCCTTAGTAGATCCGCCATCCTCTCCTGCAGATCCACCGATTCGCTGTCCATCCGTCGTGTCACCTTCTCCAGGTCCTGGCATCTCCTCTCCTCTGCCTTCAGGCGCTCTACCTCATCCAAGTAGGGAGGGAGTATGAGAGGTAGCCCTCAGTGCACCAAACCCCTGGCTCCATCAGTCCCAGCTCCGGGGAGGGTGGGCCTGGATTATGGGCCCTGGTCCCGGAATATATACATATCCCCCCGACAGCGCCGCTCCCTCAGTCCTGGCCCCGGGGAGAGTTGGTCTGGATTATGGGCCCCGGTCCCAGGGTATACACATCTCCCCCCTGACCATGCGGCTCCCTCAGTCCCGTTCCCGGGAAGGGTGAGCCTGGATTACGGGCCCCAGTCCTGGAGTATATACATCTCCCCCCAACAGTGCTATGTGTGTATATTCCATGTATTGGTGTTCCAGATGTGTGATTGTAAGAGGATCAATGTACATGGACTGACTCTCTCCTGCCCCCACCCACCCCAATGGAGCGAAGTAGTTCCTCACATTCACTAGAGGATTAGAGGATCGATCCACCATGTACGAGGCCCTTTCAGGTGGCCTTAACATCCCCTTTTAAAGCCGCATAATGTCCCCTCTTGCAGCTAAGATAATCTCACCTGAATGTGGCAGAAGCGGCTCCATGGGATCGACACCAACCCTCATCAGGGAGGGAAAATTGGTGGAGTGCCGGACTCTGCCAATGCACCTGAATGTGCAGCCGCTGTAAGCAGCTGGCTGGAGCGGGAGTGGAGCTGATGATTCCATCAGCTGGCGACACATCTCTCCACTGCCTGACAGCCCCCCCATCCCACTGCCTAACAACCTCACCACTGGGGAGGGGTTGGCAGGGGTCGTCGGGGCAGGGGTGGCCATTGCGGGCTGTGACAGCCTGGCTGGCAGCTAGCACCAGGGTTGCCCTTTGTGGCTCAAAACGCGGCATAGCAATGGCGGTCTTCCCTACCCATAATCCCCCATGCAGCTGGAACTGTTATGGGAAACACAGAGCAGTGCCCCATATTTATGATGGGTGGCGCTGCGGCACCAGTTGCCCCACCTCCATCAGATCCGTAGGGACTACTCTGGATATAAATCCGCCCTTTCAGGTGGACCAAGTAACGCTGCAGCAGTTAAGATCCACTCCTGCCTCCATCCTCAAGCTGGAGGATCCACCTGAAAGGGCCTATGGACTCACTCCCTTTGGACAAGAGGAGAGGGTTCCCTGTGGAAGATCGACGCGGCGGATTTGGTTTACACAGACTAACTCCCCACCTCTATCTCCCTGGCGGATGGTGGGGATTTGGAGGGTAGGGGAGTGGCGGGAGAGGGTGGGTTGGCAACCCACCTTCCAGGTCTGCAATGATGGCCTCATGTCTGCCCCGTAGCTTGGACAGGGTCTTCACTCCCTCCTCCTCGATGCGCAGCTGAGATGCCACCTCTAAGATGCGGTCTTCCAACAGGCTCTTCTCCTGGATGAGTGGGGGGAGGGGGAAGAGAGGGGAATCAGGACTTGTGGGAGGTGAGGGGAGAGCAAGTAAGAGGTGGAGGGAGAGAGTGAAGGGAGGAGGGAGAGTAAGAGGGAGAGTGAGAGGAGGAGGGAGAGTGAGCGGAGGGAGAGAGAGGAGGAAGGAAGAGAGAGGAGGAGGGAGAGAGGAGGAGGGAGAGAGGAGGTGGGAGAGAGAGGAGGAGGAAGAGAGAGGAGGTTGGAGAGAGAGGAGGTTGGAGAGAGGGGGTGGGAGAGAGAGAGAGGAGGTGGGAGTGAGTGAGGGGAGAAGGGAGTGTGAGAAGAAGAGGGAGAGAGAGGGGAGGAGGGAGGGGAGAGAGGAGGAGGGAGAGTGAGTGGAGGGAGAGAGGAGGAGGGAGTGAGTGAGGGGAGAAAGGAGAGTGAGAGGAGGAGGGAGTGAGGTGAGGAGGGAGAGTGAGGGGAAGAGAGAATGAGAGTGAGGAGAAAGTGAGGGGAGGAGTGAGATAGAGAGAATGAGGGGAGGAGGGAGAGTGAGTGGAGGAGGGAGAGTGAGACTAAGAGGAGGGAGAGAGTGAGGGGAGGAGGGAGTGAAGGGAGGAGGGAAGGAGTGGACGATAGAGGGAGTGAGGGGAGGATGGTGAGAGTGGGGGAGGGAGGGTGAGAGCAAGGGGAGGGAGAGTGTGGGAGGAGGAGGGTGTGAGGGAGAATGTGAGGGGAGGAGAGATTGAGAGAAGGGTAGAGTGAGGGGAGGTAGGGAGAGTGAGGGGAGGAGGGAAAGTGATGGGAGGAGGGTGAGAGTGAGGGGATGGAGAGTGAGGGAGGGAGAGTGAGGGGAGGAGCATGAGAGTAGGAGGGAGAGAGTGAGGGCAGGAGGGAGTGAGGTGAGGAGGGAAAGAGTGAGGAGGAGGGAGAGAGTGAGGGGAGGGAGAAAATGAGGGAAGGGAGAGTGAGGGGAGGGAGAGAGTGAGGGGAGGAGGAAGGGAGTGGATGATAGAGGGAGTGGAGGGTGAGTGAGGGAGGGAGGGTGAGTGCAAGGGGAGGGAGGGTGAGAGCAAGGGGAGGGAGAGTGAGGAGGGGGTGAGGGAGAGAGGGGAGGAGGGAGGGAGTGGATAGAGGGTGTTGAGGGTAGGATGGTGAGAGTGGGGGAGGGAGGGTGAGAGCGAGCAGAGGGAGAGTGTGGGAGGAGGAGGGTGAGTGAGGTGGAGGGAAAGAATGAGGGGAGGAGGGAGAGATCGAGAGGAGGAGGCTGAGCGAGGGGAGGTAGGGAGAGTGAGGGGAGGAGGGAAAGTGATGGGAGGAGGGTGAGAGTTAGGGGAGGGAGGGAGAGGAGCATATGAGTAGGAGGGAGAGTGTGAGGGCAGGAGGGAGAGCAAGGTTAGGAGGGAAAGAGTAGGGAGGGAGAGAGAGGGGGAGGGAGAGAGTGAGGGGAGGGAGAGAGAGGGGAGGGAGAGAGTGAGGGGAGGGAGAGAGTGAGGGGAGGAGGGAGTGAGTGAGGGGAAGAGGGATAGTGAAAGGATGTGGGAGAGTGAAGAGTGGAGGGAGTGTGAGGGGAGGAAGGAGAGTGAGGGGAGCAGGGAAAGTAAGGGGACGAAGGAGGGGGTGTGGGGAGAAGGGAGTGAGGGGTGGTGGGACTGTGAGTGATGCAACAAGAGAGTGAGGGGAGGTGGGAGTGAGGAGGAGGGAATGAGAGAGGGGAGGAGGGAGGGAGAGCAATGGGAGAAGGGAGAGTTAGGGGAGGAGGGAGAGAGTAAGGGGAGGAGGGGAGAGCAGGGAGGAGTGGAGAGCCTGGAGAAGGGTAGAGCAGGGAGGGGGGAGAATGTTGAGGTGGGGAGAGCGAGAAGGGAGATAGGGAGGCGGAGAGAGCGGGGAGGAGTGGAGGTGGGGAGGGTGGAGTCTGGGGTGGAGGGGAGAGCAGGGAGAGAGGTGAGGTGAGGAGAGCGAGGAGCAGGGGAGATGGGGAGGCGGGGAGAGCCGGGAGGCAGCAAGAGTGGGGAGAAGGGGAGAGCGGGTAGGAGTGGAGGTGGGGAGAGTGGGGTGGAGGGGAGAGTGGGGAGGGGGGAGAGCAGGCGGGGGGAAGAGCAGGAGGAGGGGAGATTGGGGAGGCAGTGAGAGCGTGGAGGAGGGGAGAGTGGAGAGATCGAGGATGAGGGGAGAGTGGGGAGGCAGTGAGAGTGTGGAGGAGGGGAGAGTGTGGAGGAGGGGAGAGCGGAGAGTTGGGGTGAGCAGTGAGGAGGGGAGAGCGGTGAGGAGGGGAGAGCGGTGAGGAGGGGAGAGCGGTGAGGAGGGGAGAGCGGTGAGGAGGGGAGAGCGGTGAGGAGGGGAGAGCGGGGTGGAGGGGAGAGCGGGGTGGAGGGGAGAGCGGGGTGGAGGGGAGAGCGGGGTGGAGGGGAGAGCGGGGTGGAGGGGAGAGCGGGGTGGAGGGGAGAGCGGGGTGCAGGGGAGAGCGGGGTGCAGGGGAGAGCGGGGTGGAGGGGAGAGCGGGGTGGAGGGGAGAGCGGGGTGGAGGGGTGAGCGGGGTGGAGGGGAGAGCGGGGTGGAGGGGAGAGCGGGGTGGAGGGGAGAGCGGGGAATGCCGGGAGAGCGGGGAAGCAGCAAGGGCAGGAAGAAGTGCAAAGCCGGGAGGCGGGGTGGAGGACAGAGCAGGGAGGCGGGGTGAGCCGGGAGGCAGCGAGAGCCGGGAGGAGGGGAAAGCTAGCAGGGTGGAAGGGAGAGCTAGTGTGGAGGAGGGCAGAGCATCAGGGCAGGGTGAAAGGTGGGGTCAGGGTTTGGCTGAGGCAGGGGAGAGAGAGTTTCAGTGCAGGAAAGCGAACAGGGTGGGGGTGAGATAAAGAGGGTTGGATTGAAGCTGAGTGGTGACCTCTGACCTTGGCCAGCCGGCAGGACTGGTCCTCCAACCGGCCCAACTGGTCAACCAGGTTGCAGAGTTGCCCATCCTGGCATGTTCGCTCCGTCCGCTGCTCTTGCTGTGCCAATCCCTCTGCCTCCAGCCGCTCCTCCACTTCCTGTGCAGAGATCAGGGTTTAGTGCCAGGGTCAGGGGTCAAGGTTCATCTGTCATCTGGTCTCCTGGACCTACAGTCCCCAAGATGGTCAGCATCCGAGCTGGACTGTCAGTGTCCTGTAATTAGTATCCCGAGCCAGATTGTCAGTTCCCAATGGTCAATGTCCCGGACAGTCACTGTTATAAGCTGGATGGTCAGTTTTTCCAAAGGTCAGTGTCCTAAGGCAGATGGTCAGCATCACAAATGCTAAGCATCGCGGACGGTCAGTGTCCTGACTGAACAGCCAGTGTCCCGATGTCATACCTGAACCTGCCGCTCCATCGTCCGCCGCTCAGCCTGCAGCTGCCGTAACTGCTCCTCCTCTTCCTCCAGTCGCACCTCCAGCTCCTCCACCAGTTCCTCCACTTCCCTTCTCCTCGCCTCGAGTCGCTCCCTCATCTCCTCTGCCTCTGCGCACAATTCCCTCTCCGTCCGCAACTGCTCCGCTAGGGTAGTCCGCTCCTCCAGTGCCTATGTTCCAGAGGGCACAGAGTGAAGCCCCCTCTCCTCCTTCCTGTCACACAATCCTGGGGTGGGACACAGAGTGAAGCCCCCTCTCCCCCAACCCTCATACACTCCTGGGGTAGGACACAGAGTGAATCCCCTCTCCTCCCGTCCTGTCACACACTCCCGGGGTGGGACACAGAGTGAATACCCTCCCACCAACCCGTCACATACTCCTGAGGTGGAAAACAGAGTGAAGCTCCCTCTCCCCTGTCCCATCACACACTCCCGGGGTGGGACAGAGTGAAACTCCCTCTCTACCCTTCCCGTCACACACGCTTGGGGTGGGACACAGAGTGAAATTTCCTCTCCCCCGGTCCTGTCACACATTCCCGAGATGGGACACAAAGTGAAGCCCCTTCTCCCCCGTCCCGTCACACACACTTCCGGGGTGGGACACAGAGTAAATTCCCTCTCCCTCTGTCCTGTTACACTCTTGGAGTGGGACACAGTGTGAATACCCTCTCCCCGACCCTGTCACACACTCCCGAGCTGGGATACAGAGAGAGTGGGTAGAGTAAGGGAGGGAGTGGGATGGGGGGTGGAAGAGTGGGGATGAGAAAGGAGGGAGTGGTGGAGAGGATGAGGGAGGGAGGATGGAGGGAATAGTTTTTAGGAGGGAGGGGAGGGTGCAGGAGGGGCGAAGGGAGGAGGGACAGAGAGGGGGGATTAGAAGGGGAAAGGGAAGGGAGGGGTGAAGAGGGGAAGGGAGAGGGAATGCTGGAGGGTTGTGGGAGACAGAATGGAGGGGGGAAGGAAACAGAATTGGTTGTAGGAGGGAGAGTGAGGTTTAAAGAGGTAGGAGGGAAAGGAGGGAGACGGAGAAGAGAGGGAGAGAAGTGAGAGGATAAAGGGTAAAGGGAGGACTGGAAGAAAGGAAAGGATTAGGGCAGGGGCAAGGGGGAGATGAGGGAAGGAGGAGGGGAAGAGTAGGGTTGAAGGGGTGGAGGGAGGTGTGAAGAAGGGAGGGGTTGAAGGGAGAGAGGTGGAGTTGAGGGTGGAGGAAAGGAGGGAGGGGTTGAAGAAGGAGGGAGTGAAGCAGGGGAAAGAAGAATGAGAGAATGGTGCAGGGGAAGTTAGGGGAAGGGAGGGAGGCAAGTTGGAAGGGAGATGGAGGGGGAGAGAGGGAGTGTAGGGAGAGAGAGAAGGGAAAAGAGGGGAGGTGGAGAGGAGAAAAGGGGAGAGTGAGGGGAAAAGAGGTGGAAAGAAAAGCGGGGAGAGGGGGGACAGGGAAGAGAGGGGAAAAAGGGGGAATAATGGGGAGAGAGATGGGGAGAGAGAGTGGGAGAGGTGGAGAGAAAGAAGGGGTAGAGAGAGGGGAGAGAGATGGGGAGAGAGAGTGGAGGTGGGAGGAGAGGGAGGGGTACTGGGTTGATAGATGATGCAAGGGAGGGAGGTATGAGGGGCAGAAGGGAGAGGATGAGGGACTGAGTGGGAATGATGGTTGAGGGACTGAGGAGGAGGAGGGAGGGATGAACGATGGAAGAGTAGGAAGGATGAGGGGAGGGGATGGAGGATGGAGGAGTAGGAAGGATGAGGGGAGGGGGATGGAGGAGTAGGAAGGATGAGGGAAGGAGCAGAGGGTTGGGGGATGGAAGGGAGGGAGCACTCACCTGCGTGTGCCTGCGATTGATCTCGGCTAGCGCCTGCTCTGTGCGGACATACTGCTCCCTGACTCTGAGCAGCTCCTCCTCTTTTGCCTGCATCTCCTCATCCTGACTGGTCACCTGGAGGAGGGGCTTCACCTGGGGTGGAGGAAGGGGTGTGATTACTGAGGCCAGGCAAGTTTTGGGGGAGGGTGTCTGGCAGCTTAAGACCCTCCTCTGCCCCTTCCCTCCTCCCTCCACAGGGAGCAACCGCCTTGACCTCACCAGGTCCCCAAAGTGGCCGCTTCCTTGATTTCGCCATTCCCAGATCAGGTCCTCCCTTGACCTCACTAGATCCCCAGATCAGCTCCTTCCTTGACCTCACTAGATCTCTGGAGCTGCTCCTTCCTTGACCTCACCAGGTCCGTGGAGCTGCTTCTTCCTTGACCTCACTAGATCCCCAGAGCAGATCCTTTCTTAACCTCACCAGATCCCCAGAGCTGTTCTGTCCTTGACCTCACTAGATCCCTGGAGCTGCTCCTTCCTTGACCTCACCAGGTCCCTGAATCTGTTCCTTCCTTGACATCAGCAGATCCCCGGAGCTGATCCTTCCTTGACCTCACCAGATCCCCAGAGCTGTTCCTTCCTTGACCTCACTAGTTCCCCAGAGCCGCCCCCTCCTTGTCCTCCCCGGGGCCCTGTAAATGATGCACCTTGGTGAACAGCCTCCACCACTGCCAATGACGGAGACTTAGATAGGCTGCACAATTCCTCTGGAGCACTTTCAGCACACTGAGCTGTTTCCGCCGCTTCTGGTATGCCCTGGATGGGGGAGGGGTGATGGGGGACATGGGGGGAAATAGGAAAACATGGGTCTGTGGTCTCCACAATAACCTTCCTTCTGTTAAAACAAGGTACCCGGTCGTGGGGAACACTCAAAACATCCCCATTCCTCTCTCTCTCATACTCTGTCTTCCCTTCCTCCACTCTCTGTCACCCCACCCTTCCCACTCCCTCTCCCTGTTTCTACTCCCTCTCCCCCCCCTACTGTTTCTACCTCCTCCCTCTTCCTCCTCATCCCTCTACACCCCTCTCACTCCCACCTCTCACTCTCTTTCCACAAAGCTCACGGGCCACTAGATATGTGGGGTGGGAGGGGGAGGTTAACCCCTCCAACAGGGGTGTGTGTATGTGGGGATGAAGGTTTTAACTCTTCTGTAGGATGTGAGTGGAGAGAGGGGCAGTGAAGGGGAGTAACCCCAGTAAAGGTGAAAACCTTGTGTTTTTGATTCTTTTGTTAATTTTGGGCCATTCACTTTAAGAAAAGTTGTTGTTTGTGGTGTTACGATAGTTACTACAACATCATATGTTGTAATATCTGAGCAGGTGGGAGTTTGTATCTCATTCTTCAAAGAACCATGAAAGATACGTCAGTTTGAGATACTTTTCTTTGTATCTATCTTAATTCATATTAATTTCATCTTACCATCTTATTTATTTTTTATATCTGGGGTTGAATATCGTTATAATTTTACAGTTTGCTTTGTTTACTCATTGTTATGAAATGACAATGCAAAGTTATGCAAAATGTTTCTCCATTTTATCTACGAATTAAAGCTACTTACAGCTGCAACCACGGAGTTTGGTTTTTAGTATTAATTAGGAATATCATCACTTATGTTTCTGTGAAGATGACACTTTTTGAAATTGGGAAACATTAGAACTTGGAAAGTGTCGTCTGTAACCCCTGCCCGACTGGGGAACTAACCTACGAGCCAGGAAACCTCGTGCAGAAGCTTGAAACAGGATGATCGTATCTGTGATCTTCAAATCCCTCTCCTCTTCCAGCTGAGCCAAGACTCCGGCTCGGAAAAATACCTTTGTCTGTCCAATCTGGAACAGATTGTCATCTAGATCCAGAGCTTGGGTCTGCAGAGGAGTCGAACAATAAATAAAATTCACCCACCCTCCCCGGGAGCCGTACTGTCGGGGGGAGATGTATATACACCGGGACTGGGGCCCATAATCCAAGCCCACTCTCCCCAGGGCCAGGACTGAAGGAGCTGCACTGTCAGGGGGAGATCAGGGGGAAATGTATATATTCCAGGGCCGGGCCCATAAACCAAGCCCACCCTCCCCGAGGCTGGGACTGAGGGGGAGATTATATACTCCAGGACCAGGGGCCATAATCCAGGCCCACATTCCCCGGGGCCAGGACTGAAGGAGCTGCACTGTCGAGGGGAGATGTATATATTCTGGGACGAGGGCCCAAAATCAAGGCCCACCCTCCCCAGAGCAAGGACTGAGGGAGCCGAACGGTCGAGGCAAGATATATATACTCCGGGACCTGGGCCCATAATCTAGACACACCCTCCCCAGGGCTGGGACTCACCATGAGCTGACAAGCTTGCCTCCCATTCATGAACCCCTTTGGAATTGCATTTGGAGTCAGAATCTCGTATCTAGATAGGAAAGAGCCAGGTTTACAAATGAGAAATGGGGCAGAGAGAGAGAGGAGGGTGAGGGGATGTGAGAGAGGGCTTGGGAGAGAAAGTGGGGGGAGAGGAGGGAGAGAGAGAGAGAGAAAGGAGAGTGGGGAGAGAGAGAAGGGGAGGGGGAGACAGGGAAATGGGGAGAGGTGGATGAGATGGGGAGAGTGGTGGGGGAGATGGGGAGAGAGGTGGAAGAGATAGGAAGAGTGGTGGGGGAGATGGGGAGAGTGGTGGGGGAGATGGGGAGAGAGGTGGGGGAGATGGGGAGAGAGGTGGGGGAGAGGGGAAGGGAGATGAAGCCCCTACCAGGCCAGGGCCACACCCTCCCCAGGCCCCATACCTCACCTTTGCCGGAGTTCCTGGAAGCCCAGACGATTGGGGAAGCCCTGGCGACAGATGCGTATCCCCTCCAGCACCCCGTTGCAGCGTAGCTGCTCCAAAACCAGGTGGGGGTCCAGTTTCCCTGCCTGGAGAAATAGCATGGGTCAGCAGGTGGAAGTGGGTATGGATGGGAGGTTAGCAGGCATGGGGGTGAGAAGAGGGTCGGGCATTGGAAATGGCTAGCCTTTCCCCTAGTTGTTTCTCCCCTCCTTCCTCTACACCCCACCTGCTCCCACTCTCCCCCATTCCCCTCACACACCCCACACCCCCACACCATCTCCCGACCACCTCCCGTTCCCACCACCTCCCTCCATACTTTCCCCCATCCCCTCCGCAACCATCACCCCAACTGCCCCTCCTCCCCCACTCCCCTCCCACAGTCCCCTCTCCCACCCCAACATCACCCCTCCCCTCACCTCCCCACCTTCCCCTCTCCCACCCCACTCCCCCATCGTCTCCCTTCCCTCCCCCAGCATCCCCCTCCCCCACCTTCACCCCCTTCTTCCACCCTCTCACCCCACCCTGCACCCTTCTTCTGGCTTCTGCTCACTGCCCTCCCCTCGCACCCTCTTCTCGTGGTTGGGGATCAGACACCGGACAAAGTTGGGGTTGGTGTTCCTCAGGGTGGCCATCAATCTGGACAACGACTCCTTGTACAGCTGACCCACTGTCCGGAACATTCCCTTCTTCGTCCTGTAGGACGTTCCGATGGTGGCCTCCGCCATTCCTGACACCTGCTCAAGGCCCACGATCCGGTCCACTGCAAAGAGGGGTGGGAGGGAGTAGGGTGATTCACCGTGTTGGTCCCTGTACCCCGAGGTCTCTCTGTTCTACAACACTCCCCACTGTTCACCGTGTTGGTCGCCGTACCCCGAGGTCTCTATGTTCTACAACACACATGTCAAACTCAGGCATTATATTTGGCCCGCAAGATCATATCAAATATGTATTAGAGCTGGCCCGTTGGCCGCCGCGCCAGTATAGCACATGCACAGCTAATACTACAAATCCCAGAATGCTTTGCAAATGCGTTGGCGCCGGCCCGTCAGGCCGCTAATTGCCCCCACCTCCTCTCTTTACTTTCATTAGCATCTGCGACCTGTCACCCAACTCACATGTAATAAACCCCTTACAAAAAATGGCCAAACGAAAGACAGAAAACAGGACCTTTCAAGACAGGTGGGAGGGAGACTATATGTTCATCATTTTAAAAGACAAACCTGTTTGTCATTGAAGCAAGTTATTTTTTTGACTTGTTGGCTTGTGAAAAAAAATACATTTAAAAGGAGCTTAAAGGCTATAGAGAAAAATTATTTATTGAATATTTTATTTCTCATTTGTTAATGCTTCTTCTGGAAAGAGTTTAACCAAAACTATTATTAAACATTGATTTTACTAAGAAAAAGTTTAACATTACATATGTTGAAAGAAGAGAAACATGCAGATCTTGTTGAAAATTTTCAATAAATATTTAGTTTGGCCCACAACTTAGTCCAAGTTTTTAATTTTGTCCCTCTGTGAATTTGAGTTTGACACCCCTGTTCTACAACATTCCCCACCATTCACCGTGTCGATCCTCGTACCCCAAGGTCTCTCTGTTCTACAACACTCCCCACCGTTCACTGTGTCGGTCCTCGTACCCCGAGGTCTCTCTGTTCTACAACATTCCTCACCGTTCACCGAGTCGGTCCTCGTCTCCCGACCATTCACCGTGTTGGTCCCCGAGTTCTCTCTGTTCTACAACACTCCCCACTGTTCACCATATCGGTCCTTGTACCCCGAGGTCTCTCTGTTCTACAACACTCCCTACTATTTTTTTTTAAAACTTTATTTATAATTTTAGAATACATATAAAAACAAATGAAACAGACAAAGTAAAATAAGCAAAACCACCCTCCCCCCCCCCCCACCCAGAACAAACCCCTCAAGGGGAGCAAAAACAACATTTATCGGTCTGCCCTCATTGCACATGAACTCCTCAGACTTGACATCGATATAGACGCTCTCAATGAAGTCCGCCTTGCAGATGTAGGCAGCCTCCAAGAACGCGGCGCGGGCTACACACTCTACTGGTCTGGCAAGCCTATCTGGTGTAGGCTTCATGGTCAAGAATTCCATTGCCTCCAAACTCGAAAACCTCCCGACAGACCACTCGGACCGGATCATGTCCATGCGACTCCCCCATCAAAACAAGCGTTGCATCACCCTCATCAGTATCTATGCTCCAACCCTCCAGGCGGAACCAGCAGAAAAGGACAAGTTCTACACTGACCTGCGCAACCTCATTCAATGCACCCCTACAACCGACAAGGTTGTCATCCTTGGTGACTTCAACGCTCGCGTCGGCAAAGACTCAGAAACCTGGCCAGAAATCCTGGGCAAGCATGGTGTCAGCAAGTGCAACGACAATGGGCGCCTCCTGTTGGAGCTCTGCGCAGAACAGCGGCTTGTCATAACAAACACCCTTTTTCAGCAGAGGGACAGCCTGAAGACTACCTGGATGCATCCCCAATCCAAACACTGGCACCTCCTGGACTACGTCCTGGTGCGAGAAAGAGACAAACGAGATGTGCTTCACACCAGGGTCATGCCCAGCGCGGAATGCCACACTGACCATCGGCTGGTTCGCTGCAAGCTCAACCTTCACTTCAAGCCAAAGCCCAGGAACAATAAAGCCCCCAGAAAGAGGTTCAATGTTGAAAACCTGCAGTCAGACAAAGTGAGAGGAAACTTCCAGGCAAACCAGCTCGAGGATGCAATCCGCCTCATGGACTCGTCCCCTGAAACCCTCTGGGATCAGCTGAAGACTACCATACTGCAATCCACTGAAGAGGTACTGGGCTTCTCCTCCAGGAAAAACAAGGACTGGTTCGACGAAAACAGCCAGGAAATCCAGGAGCTGCTGGAAAAGAAGCGAGCTGCCCACCAGGCTCACCTTACAAAGCCGTCCTGGCCAGAGAAGAAACAAGCCTTCCGTCGTGCATGCAGCCATCTTCAGCGCAAACTCCAGGAGATCCAAAATGAGTGGTGGACTAGCCTCGCCAAATGAACCCAGCTCAGCGCGGACATTGGCGACTTCAGGGGTTTTTACGAGGCTCTAAAGGCTGTGTACGGCCCCTCACCCCAAGTCCAAAGCCCGCTGCGCAGCTCAGATGGCAAAGTCCTCCTCAGCAACAAGATCTCCATCCTCAACCGATGGTCAGAACACTTCCAATCTCTTTTCAGTGCCAACCACTCAGTCCAAGATTCCGCCCTGCTCCAGCTCCCTCAACAGCCCCTCAGGCTAGAGCTGGATGAGGTCCTCACCCGGGAAGAGACATATAAGGCAATTGAACAACTGAAAAGTGGCAAAGCAGCAGGTATGGATGGAATCCCCCCAGAGGTCTGGAAGGCTGCGGCAAAACTCTGCATGCCAAACTGCATGAGTTTTTCAAGCTTTGTTGGGACCAAGGAAAACTGCCTCAGGACCTTTGTAATGCCATCATCATCACCCTGTACAAAAACAAAGGCAAGAAATCAGACTGCTCAAACTACAGGGGAATCACGCTGCTCTCCATTGCAGGCAAAATCTTCGCTAGGATTCTCATAAATAGAATAATACCTAGTGTCGCCGAGAATGTTCTCCCAGAATCACAGTGCGGCTTTCGTGCAAACAGAGGAACTACTGACATGGTCTTTGCCCTCAGACATCTCCAAGAAACGAGGAGTCACGTGATGGAGTAGTGGCCGGACGGTGAACTCCAGCCCTCTCCAGAAAAGTCGGGAAAAACAAAGGAAAACACAAAGGCACAGAAATAAAAGTTAAAGAAAAGTGAGTATAAAGGTGGAAAGAAGATGGCGACAAAAAAAGAAAAATCGAAATCAACGGTAAGAAGAGAGGAAGAGAAGACAACGGAGGAAGAAGGAGAAGGCCTTACCTGTTCGAAGAGGCCCACGGTGGAGAGTGAAACCCGCTCCCTCAGGTCGGTAAAAATTGGACTACAAAAATGGCTCGCTGAGCCGAGTAAAAGTGCACAACCGCGCATGCGCGAGGAGTCACGCATGCGCGATGCGCATGAAAAAAAACACACCGACGGGAGGGGGGACCAGCTGGGGAGTCGATCTCCACAGCCAGCAACGACAGCTGCAGAACACCTGCAGCAAGAAGAGAACACAAAAGACAATGGAAACAAGAAAGAAGAGAAGAAAAGGGCAACAAAGAAACAACAGATGGCCAACCCAGAGGAAGAAGAAGAGGAAGAGGAAGAGTACAGTGAAATAGAAGAAGAAGGGAAAGGCAAGATAAAGGTTGTACTTTCTATTATTAAAGGATACATGGAGTCATTTAAAGAATGGCAAACACAGGAATTTAATGATTTAAGAAGAAGAATAAACAACACAGAAGAGAAAATGAATAAAATAGATATGACCTTAACAGAAATGGGAAAGAAAATGGACAAGATGGAAGAGCGGGCAGTAGCAGCAGAAATGGAGGTAGAGGACTTAAAAAAGAAATTAGAGGAATCTAATAAAAAAGCTATAGAGACACAAGAACTGTTAGCTCAAAAAATAGATATAATGGAAAATTATAACAGAAGAAATAACATAAAGATAGTGGGCCTTAAGGAAGATGAAGAAGGCAAGAATATGAGGGAGTTTATAAAAGATTGGATCCCTAGGATCCTAGGATGTCCAGAACTACAGCAAGAAATTGAAATAGAAAGGGCACATAGAGCATTGGCCTTTAAACCACAACCACAACAAAAACCAAGATCTATTTTAGTAAAATTCCTAAGATATACTACAAGAGAAAAGGTACTGGAGAATACAATGGAAAAAGTAAGAGAGGGCAACAAGCCACTGGAGTATAAAGGGCAAAAAATCTTCATTTATCCAGATATAAGTTTTAAACTCCTAAAGAAGAGAAAGGAGTTCAATACAGCAAAGGCGATTTTATGGAAGAAAGGGTATAAATTTATACTAAAGCATCCAGCGGTATTGAAAATATTTATTCCAGGACAACAAAACAGACTATTCTCGGATCCAGAAGAAGCACGAAAATTTGCAGAACAATTACAAAATAGACTGAGGGATGAGGACGTGTAATGAGAGTAAAAATGATCACGATTGATATGTATGTGGGTAAAGAGGTATAAGAGTGTATAGGTATAATGTGCATACGTGAATGTATCTGTACTTAGAGGAAAATATAGATAGTATAGACAAGAATTAATAAGGGAAGGTAATGGAATAGAGAGAATAAGGAGGGAATTAAAAGAGTGACCTTTGTTACATATGAAAAGTGAAATCTTTTCTGGGGGGGGCTGGGTGGGGGGGAATGGCGGTCACTGCAAAATCAGTTGACGCTTGCGAGTGAATTCGCAAACCCAAATGGAGAGGGGAGATGTGGTTGTACGACAAGGGATAAAGGACAACTCAGGAGGGGAAGGGGAGATTGGGGCTAAAGAAGGTATAAATAGGAGAATAAGGAAAATGTTTGATGTTTTAGGAATGTTGTCTTATAAAGGGTTTAAAATAAAAAAACAGAAATGGAAAAGGAGGAAAGGTAATGATGGAAAAACGGAAAGGGAAGATAAACAAATTATAAAATGGTTACGCTGAACTATATGACTTTAAATATTAATGGAATACATAACCAAATTAAAAGGAAGAAACTACTAAATTTACTGAAAAAAGAAAAAATTGATATAGCATTTGTCCAAGAAACACACTTAACTGAATTGGAGCACAAGAAATTAAAGAGAGAATGGGTAGGACATGTAACAGCAGCATCGTATAATTCAAAAGCAAGAGGAGTGGCTATATTAATTAGTAAAAATGTGCCATTTAAAATAGAAGAGGAAATAATAGATCCAGCAGGGAGATTCTTTCTTTGGCTTGGCTTCGCGGACGAAGATTTATGGAGGGGGTAAAAAGTCCACGTCAGCTGCAGGCTCGTTTGTGGCTGACCAGTCCGATGCGGGACAGGCAGACACGATTGCAGCGGTTGCAAGGGAAAATTGGTTGGTTGGGGTTGGGTGTTGGGTTTTTCCTCCTTTGCCTTTTGTCAGTGAGGTGGGCTCTGCGGTCTTCTTCAAAGGAGGCTGCTGCCCGCCAAACTGTGAGGCGCCAAGATGCACGGTTTGAGGCGTTATCAGCCCACTGGCGGTGGTCAATGTGGCAGGCACCAAGAGATTTCTTTAGGCAGTCCTTGTACCTTTTCTTTGGTGCACCTCTGTCACGGTGGCCAGTGGAGAGCTCGCCATATAATACGATCTTGGGAAGGCGATGGTCCTCCATTCTGGAGACGTGACCCATCGAGCGCAGCTGGATCTTCAGCAGCGTGGACTCGATGCTGTCGACCTCTGCCATCTCGAGTACCTCGACGTTAGGGGTGTGAGCGCTCCAATGGATGTTGAGGATGGAGCGGAGACAACGCTGGTGGAAGCGTTCTAGGAGCCGTAGGTGGTGCCGGTAGAGGACCCATGATTCGGAGCCGAACAGGAGTGTGGGTATGACAACGGCTCTGTATACGCTTATCTTTGTGAGGTTTTTCAGTTGGTTGTTTTTCCAGACTCTTTTGTGTAGTCTTCCAAAGGCGCTATTTGCCTTGGCGAGTCTGTTGTCTATCTCATTGTCGATCCTTGCATCTGATGAAATGGTGCAGCCGAGATAGGTAAACTGGTTGACCGTTTTGAGTTTTGTGTGCCCGATGGAGATGTGGGGGGGCTGGTAGTCATGGTGGGGAGCTGGCTGATGGAGGACCTCAGTTTTCTTCAGGCTGACTTCCAGGCCAAACATTTTGGCAGTTTCCGCAAAGCAGGACGTCAAGCGCTGAAGAGCTGGCTCTGAATGGGCAACTAAAGCGGCATCATCTGCAAAGAGTAGTTCACGGACAAGTTTCTCTTGTGTCTTGGTGTGAGCTTGCAGGCGCCTCAGATTGAAGAGACTGCCATCCGTGCAGATATGTTATGATAAAATGTCAGATATATTCGGAGTTTTGGAATCTACTTAATGTATATTCACCTAACGAAGAAGATCAAAAGTTTATGCAAGATATCTTTTTGAAGGTAGCTAATACGCAAGGGAACATACTAATAGGAGGGGATTTCAACCTGAATTTGGATTCAAATATGGATAAAACTGGGAAAAAAATTAACAGAAAGAACAAAGTAACCAAATTTATAATTAAATCAATGCAAGAAATGCAACTTTTGGATATATGGAGGAAACAAAACCCAAAAGAAAAGGAATATTCATATTACTCGGCTAGACATAAAACATACTCAAGAATAGACCTATTTTTGTTATCAGCTAGTATGCAAGATAGAGTAAGAAAAACAGAATATAAAGCTAGAATACTATCGGACCATTCACCCTTAATATTGACAGTAAAGCTAGAGGACATCCCTCCAAGAATGTATAGATGGAGATTAAACCCCATGCTACTTAAAAGGCAGGATTTTAGAGAATTTATTGAAAAACAATTAAAAATGTATTTTGAAATAAATACGGAATCAGTGGAAGATAAGTTTATACTATGGGATGCAATGAAAGCATTCATTAGAGGGCAAATAATAAGTTATGTAACCAAGATGAAGAAGGACTATAATCAGGAAACAGAGCAGTTGGAAAGGGAAATAGTAAATATAGAAAAAAAATTAGCAATGAAGGAAGATACAACTAAAAGAAGAGAATTGGCGGATAAAAAAATAAAATATGAGACATCTCCAAGAAAAGTGCAGAGAACAAAACAAAGGTCTCTGCATCACCTTTGTTGACCTCACCAAAGCCTTCGACACCGTGAGCAGGAAAGGGCTTTGGCAAATACTAGAGCGCATCGGATGCCCCCCAAAGTTCCTCAACATGGTTATCCAACTGCACGAAAACCAACAAGGTTGGGTCAGATACAGCAATGAGCTCTCTGAACCCTTCTCCATTAACAATGGTGTGAAGCTTTTATTTTGAAAGAAGGGATTTTTTTTTTGAGTGTGATTCATGCCACAATAGCTGACTCCTGGAAAACGGGCAATTTTTATTGTGACCAAAAGTATGCACCTGCGGTGGGTTTATGACAGTGATCTAAACTTTAAAGACCTTGATCCCTTGTAATTTTGCACTGTGTGCTTTAGATAAACGCTAAAACTAAAAAAAAAAAAAAAAAAAAAAAAACAATGGCGTGAAGCAAGGCTGCGTTCTCGCACAAACCCTCTTTTCAATCTTCTTCAGCATGATGCTGAACCAAGCCATGAAAGACCTCAACAATGAAGACACTGTTTACATCCGGTACCGCACGGATGGCAGTCTCTTCAATCTGAGGCGCATGCAAGCTCACACCAAGACACAAGAGCAACTTGTCCGTGAACTACTCTTTACAGACGATGCCGCTTTAGTTGCCCTTTCAGAGCCAGCTCTTCAGCGCTTGACGTCCTGTTTTGCGGAAACTGCCAAAATGTTTGGCCTGGAAGTCAGCCTGAAGAAAACTGAGGTCCTCCATCAGCCAGCTCCCTGCCATGACTACTAGCCCCCCCACATCTCCATCGGGCACACAAAACTCAAAACGGTCAACCAGTTTACCTATCTCGGCTGCACCATTTCATCAGATGCAAGGATCGACAACGAGATAGACAACAGACTCGCCAAGGCAAATAGCGCCTTTGGAAGACTACACAAAAGAGTCTGGAAAAACAACCAACTGAAAAACCTCACAAAGATAAGCGTACACAGAGCCGTTGTCATACCCACACTCCTGTTCGGCTCCGAATCATGGGTCCTCTACCGGCATCACCTACGGCTCCTAGAATGCTTCCACCAGCGTTGTCTCCGCTCCATCCTCAACATTCATTGGAGCGACTTCATCCCTAACATCGAAGTACTCAAGATGGCAGAGGCCGACAGCATCGAATCCACGCTGTTGAAGATCCAACTGCGCTGGGTAGGTCACATCTCCAGAATGGAGGACCATTGCCTTCCCAAGATCGTGTTATATGGCGAGCTCTCCACTGGCCATCGTGTCAGAGGTGCACCAAAGAAGAGGTACAAGGACTGCCTAAAGAAATCTCTTGGTGCCTGCCACATTGACCACCGCCAGTGGGCTGATATCGGCTCAAACCGTGCATCTTGGAGCCTCACAGTTCGGCGGGCAGCAACCTCCTTTGAAGAAGACTGCAGAGTCCACCTCACTGACAAAAGACAAAGGTGGAAAAACCCAACACCTAACCCCAACCAACAAATTTTCCCCTGCAACCGTGTCTGCCTGTCCCGCATCGGACTTGTCAGCCACAAACGAGCCTGCAGCTGACGTGGACATTTACCCCCTCCATAAATTTTCGTCCGCGAAGCCAAGCCAAAGACATACACTGTGTGATGTGTCAAACTTACATTAAAAAAAAATTTAGATATTTCCAAAACCATAAATTCCAAATAAGGTGACCACATCAGAACAAAAAAAGAATAATTAATGTGCAAATTATATCTAATTTAACTCATTGTGCCAGTGGGCTATATTTAATTCCACATTATCTTTCCAAGTAATCGCAATACTTTCCGCGCTACTGCCAATGCTAAACGAATAAACGCCATCTGAAACTTGTCCAACCCTAAACCAGTGACTAAAGATACAGCATAACCCAACAAAAACATTAATGGGTCCAATGGTAATTTAATTTTAAATAAATCTTGCAAAAAGTTTTAAAATTTTTTTCCAAATGGTTGAACCTTATCACAAAACCAAACTGTGTATACAAACTTTCCAGTATGAAGTCCACACCTAAAGCATAAATCTGAACTACTAAAACCATATCTTTTTAACTTCTTGGGGGTCAAGTACAACTGATGTAAAAACTTATAGTTAACTAAACTATAACTTACACTGAGTAATTTAGTCAGACCATCTAGACACATAACTTCCCATTCCTCCTGAGATATATCAAAAGATAAATCTTCTTCCCATTTAATTCTAGATTTGCTTAAATCTGGATTATTCATCTTAACTTGTAGCAAGGCATACATGTCTGAAATAAATCCCCTTTTTAATGTGTCTAAAATTAAAAGCTCCAACTTAGTTAATTTATGTAGCACCATTTCTCTTTCAAAATAATCCATCATCAAAGCTCGCACTTGATAATATACAAATAAAGAATTAAGTGGTATCCCAAATTTTCCCCAAGCCTAGTAAAAGAGAGAAACTGTCCGTCTTCAAAACAATCATCGACCACCTTTATACCCTTAGAATCCCAAATCTTTAAATACAAATTATCCATTGAAAAAGGAATAACTCTATTTTGATATAACAGGGTTTGGGCTGTAATCTTACCCCCAAAACCTATAACAGAATTTCTTTAGGTCCAAATCACTAGTAAATGTTTTAAAACCGGCATATTATATCCCTGTAACAAACAACAATTCCACAAATATAAATTGATGAACCTGAAACTCAGAAATACAAGCCAATTCAATTTTAGCCAAACCAGGAGGTTAAGTAACATCTAACATCCTATTAACAAATTGTAATTGTGCTGCCTTATAATCATTCTGAAAATGGCGCAGTTGAAGTCCCCCTAAAGCAGATTTCCAAGTCAATTTCTGCAATGCTATCCTGGGTAATTTACCCTTCCACAAAAACCTCCTCACCGCAGTATTCAATTCCACAAAAAATACCTTTGGAAGTGGACATGGGATCGATTGTAATTCATCCGACCTATTAATGTTAGAGGAAGATCTTTCCACTTTAATCTATTTTAATAATGGTACATAATTTAATTTATATAAAGATTTATAATTAACATCAACAATTACCCCTAAATACTTAATTTTATTGGACTATTGCAACTTTGTAATCTGTTTACACTCAGTATAATCATCATCTGCAACTGGTAATATTTCACTTTTATCCCAATTTACTTTATACCCAGACAATACTCCATATTGCTCCAAACACTTATGCAAATGTTTCAAAGATTGTTCCGGTTGTGTTAAATATATCAACACATCATCAGCAAATAGATTAATCATATTAATCTTCTGCAATTTTTATTCCTTTAATATTCTCATTTTGTCTAATTTCTTGAGCCAATGGTTCCATGACCAATGCAAATAAGGCTGGTGACAATGGACAACCTTGACATGTTGATCTCATTCATTTAAATTATGAAGTCTGGCCATTGGCCACCACCCTGGCAACTGGATTTTTATATAAAGCCTTATCCAACCAGTAAAAAGTGGTCCAAAATTAACTTTTTCTCGTACTTTAAATAAAAAATGCCATTCCACCATATCGAATGCTTTTTCTGCATCGAGTGCAATGATCATTGGTTTGTTGGGCTGATGTCTCGACGCATTTAATCAATCTAAGAACATTATCCAAGGCATATCTAATCAATCTAAGAATATTATCTGAGGCATACCTAATCAATCTAAGAATATTGTCTGAGGCATACCTAATCAATCTAAGAATATTTTTTTTTTTTTTTTTTTTAATTTTTTTATTTTTCACACCATAAATCACATTAGCCATGATATACACTATTTCTTTTCACACATATACAGTGAATCTAAGAATATTATCTGAAGCATACCTATTCTTAATGAAACTTGCCTGATCAACATGTACCAATTGTGGTAAATATTTAGCAAGTCTGTTTGCTAATATTTTAGCTATTATTTTCTAGTCTACATTTAATAAAGAAATTGGTCGATACGAAGCTAAGACTCAATTACAAAAGAAATTACCTTTTAAAAGTGCCAAGGAATTGCGGCCTACTTACCAGAAAGAAGCCACAGAATCAACTGAACCTGCTTCCAAGCCACAACGAACTCCTGGCAGGTTGTGTATAACACCAGCGCCTGTCTTGCAGCCACAAGATGGCACCGGCTCTGTTACCCATTTGGCTGAATCGGAAGCATGCACCTGTGTTGCCGGGCACACGCAAGAGGCAGCCAAGTGGCGTCTAATGACGTCTTCTGTAAGCCAGCGTGAACCCGCTAGCGTGACCGGCAGCTCAGCAATCCGTAACAGTGCATCGGAAGACACATTTATGTGGCCTTCAGGACTTCCAAGCATGCGTGGAAATATGCGCGTGTGCGATCTGCTGGAGCGGGTTTGGACTGGTGGGGGGATCCGATCGGCGTCGCGCCGAGGAAATCAGCCCGACGTCAGCGGGGGTCTAGACCCACAGTCGGACAGCGCGTCCAACAGCAACTGCAGGTGAAGAGGAGGAGGAAAGCCCTGCTCTGTTGGGGACAGAAGAACAAGAAACTTTAACTACAGCAGCCACAGTTATGGAAGGGTAGGCCCCGGGGAGATACTTTAACTGAGGAGTGGGAGAATTAGGAATTGAAGCTGTTTTTACTGTTTGAGAAAGTATTGCTCAACAGATGGAGAACATTTTCTCAGATGTCCTCACAGATGAATCAAGGATTTATGGAGATGAAGGGCAGAATGAACAATATCTATGAGGAAGTGTCATCTGTAAAAAAGGATATGTCCACTGTGAAGACTGATATTAATAAATGTCTGAAGGCAGTTGATATAGTGCAGGATAATTTTAAGAAAATTGAAGAGCCATTTCTTGAATGTAGACATCAAGTGGAACAAAATAGAAAAAAAATGGAGAAAGTGGAAGATTCTTTGGAAAACCAAGGTCGACATAATAATGTGAAGATAGTGGGACTTCCACTATCTGAAGGCTCAGATCTAGTTAAGTTTTTTTAAGAAGTGGATTCCAGATATCCTGGGTGCTGAATTTTTCCCGGATGGTTTGGGATTGGATAGAGTACATAGGGCATTAAGGAAGAAACTTTACCCAGGTCAGCTGCCTCGGGCTGTCCTAATTTGATGTTTGAGATATCAGGAGAGATGATTTTGCAGATGACTTGTTCAAAAAGCTGTCAAAATCAGTCTCTACTGATGGTTCCGGGTAGTAGAGTATTCATTTATGCAGATTTGAGCCAAGAGATAATTAAGAGACGTAAGGAATTTAATTCAGCTAAAGAGGTGAACTTATACCCTTTTCTCCACACTGCTGTGTTGAAAGTTTTCTCTGGGAATTATCAGTCTCAATTTTTTGAGTGATCATGATGCCTTAATTTTTGCAAATTCTTTGCCAGATGGGCGTGATCGATCCGATCGACCACAATCACCTAAGAGTATCTGACAAGAGGAATGGGAATGGGAACGGGAAGAAAGGGGAAATGACGCAAAGTCTACTTGATATTGAAGATCCAGAACAATCTTTGGGACTGGAGTCAGTAGGATGAACTTGAACAGGACGATTAATTTCTAAGAAGCTCAGCTGGGGGGAGGGGGTGGGTGTCTCTGATACTTCCAAAAGTTGCCTGCCGCTAGTGACGTTGTCCACACCCAGTTAATTGGGGATTTATTACATTTGTTGTAGTTTGAGGGATGGTTTTTTTAAATATATTTTTTTTCTTTGAGGGTTCTTTTTTGTACTTTTAGAAAAGGTTTTTATAAATTATTCAAGGGGAGCTTTTTTTTTAATATTTGTAATAGCTGTGTGAGTTGTTTTTTTCCAGTAAAATATGGCTAATTTGAATTTTGCGACTTAATGTTCAAGGTCTTAATAATCTGATTAAGCATAAACGTGTATTAGTATATATTAAAAAGATGAAGGTCAATATTGCTTTTTTAGAAGAAACACACTTAACTGAAAAAGAACACAAGAAACAATCATCCACTCTTCACCGTGTCGGTCCCCGTACCCCAAGGTCTCCCTGTTCTACAACATTCCTCACCGTTCACCGTGTTGGTCCCCATACCCTGAGATCTCTCTGTTCTACAACACTCCCTACTGTTCACTGTGTCGGTCCCCATACACCGAGGTCTCTCTGTTCTACAACACTCCCCATCGTTCACCATGATACTCACCATCCCTCCAAAGTTCAGCCACAAAGCGATCGGTCGACTGGTGCAGGAGGGTGGCGACGTTGTCATTGAGTGGATCCTTGTTCTTTAGCAACCACTCGTCTGCCTTGTAGTCCACCTTGGTAGGAGAAAAGGGGGGAGAGAGACAGGGAGAGAGCGACGGGGGGGGGGGGGTGAGAAACGGGAGAGAGAGAGACGGGGGGGAGAGACGGGGGGGAGAGACGGGGGGGAGAGAGACGGGGGGGAGAGAGACGGGGGGGAGAGAGACGGGGGGGAGAGAGACGGGGGGAGAGAGACGGGGGGGAGAGACGGGGGGGAGAGACGGGGGGGGAGAGAGACGGGGGGGAGAGAGACGGGGGGGGAGAGAGACGGGGGGGAGAGAGACGGGGGGGAGAGAGACGGGAGGGGAGAGAGACGGGTGGGGAGAGAGACGGGGGAGAGAGACGGGGGGAGAGAGACGGGGGGAGAGAGACGGGGGGGAGAGAGACGGGGGGGAGAGAGACGGGGGGGAGAGAGACGGGGGGGAGAGAGACGGGGGGGGAGAGAGACGGGGGGAGAGAGACGGGGGGGAGAGAGACGGGGGGGAGAGAGACGGGGGGGAGAGAGACGGGGGGAGAGAGACGGGGGAGAGGGACGGGGGAGAGAGAACGGGGGGGGGAGAGAGACGGGGGAGAGGGACGGGGGAGAGAGAACGGGGGAGAGAGAACGGGGGGGAGAGAACGGGGGGGAGAGAGACGGGGGGGAGAGAGACGGGGGGGAGAGAGACGGGGGGGAGAGAGACGGGGGGGAGAGAGACGGGGGGAGAGAGACGGGGGGGAGAGACGGGGGGGAGAGACGGGGGGGAGAGACGGGGGGGAGAGAGACGGGGGGGAGAGAGACGGGGGGGGGAAAGAGACGGGGGGGAGAGAGACGGGGGGGGGAGAGAGACGGGGGGGGGAGAGCCGGGGGGGGAGAGAGACGGGGGAGAGAGACGGGGGGAGAGAGACGGGGGGAGAGAGACGGGGGGAGAGAGACGGGTGGGAGAGAGACGGGTGGGAGAGAGACGGGGGGGAGAGAGACGGGGGGGAGAGAGACGGGGGGGAGAGAGACGGGGGGGAGAGAGACGGGGGGAGAGAGACGGGGGGGAGAGAGACGGGGGGGAGAGAGACGGGGGGGAGAGAGACGGGGGAGAGGGACGGGGGAGAGGGACGGGGGAGAGATAACGGGGGGGGAGAGAGACGGGGGAGAGGGACGGGGGAGAGAGAACGGGGGAGAGAGAACGGGGGGGAGAGAACGGGGGGGAGAGAACGGGGGGGAGAGACGGGGGGGAGAGACGGGGGGGAGAGACGGGGGGGAGAGATGGGGGGGAGAGACGGGGGGGGAGAGACGGGGGGGAGAGACGGGGGTGAGAGACGGGGGAGAGAGACGGGGGAGAGAGACGGGGGAGAGAGACGGGGGAGAGAGACGGGGGAGAGAGACGGGGGAGAGAGACGGGGGGAGAGACGGGGGAGAGACGGGGGAGAGACGGGGGGGAGAGACGGGGGAGAGAGAGACGGGGGAGAGAGAGACGGGGGAGAGAGAGACGGGGGAGAGAGAGACGGGGGAGAGAGAGACGGGGGAGAGAGAGACGGGGGAGAGAGAGACGGGGGAGAGAGAGACGGGGGAGAGAGAGACGGGGGAGAGAGAGACGGGGAGAGAGAGACGGGGGAGAGAGAGACGGGGAGAGAGAGACGGGGGGAGAGGGAGACGGGGAGAGAGGGAGACGGGGAGAGAGGGAGACGGGGAGAGAGGGAGACGGGGAGAGAGGGAGACGGGGAGAGAGGGAGATGGGGAGAGAGAGATGGGGGAGAGAGAGATGGGGGAGAGAGAGACGGGGGAAAGGGATGGGGAAGAGAGAGAGACGGGGGGAGAGAGAGAGACGGGGGAGAGAGAGACGGGGGAGAGAGAGACGGGGGAGAGAGAGACGGGGAGAGAGAGACGGGGAGAGAGAGACGGGGAGAGAGAGACGGGGAGAGAGAGACGGGGGGGGGAGAGAGACGGGGGGAGAGAGACGGGGGGGAGAGAGACGGGGGGGAGAGAGACGGGGGGGAGAGAGACGGGGGGAGAGAGACGGGGGGGAGAGGGACGGGGGAGAGGGACAGGGGAGAGAGAACGGGGGGGAGAGAGACGGGTGGGAGAGGGACGGGGGAGAGAGAACGGGGGGGAGAGAACGGGGGGGAGAGACGGGGGGGAGAGACGGGGGGGAGAGACGGGGGGGGAGAGACGGGGGGAGAGACGGGGGGAGAGACGGGGGGAGAGACGGGGGGAGAGACGGGGGGAGAGACGGGGGGAGAGACGGGGGGAGAGACGGGGGGAGAGACGGGGGGAGAGACGGGGGAGAGAGACGGGGGAGAGACGGGGGAGAGACGGGGGAGAGACGGGGGGGAGAGACGGGGGGGAGAGACGGGGGAGAGAGAGACGGGGGAGAGAGAGACGGGGGAGAGAGAGACGGGGGAGAGAGAGACGGGGGAGAGAGAGACGGGGAGAGAGAGACGGGGGGAGGGGGAGACGGGGAGAGAGGGAGACGGGGAGAGAGGGAGACGGGGAGAGAGGGAGACGGGGAGAGAGGGAGACGGGGAGAGAGAGATGGGGGAGAGAGAGATGGGGAGAGAGAGAGATGGGGGAGAGAAAGATGGGGGAGAGAGAGACGGGGCAAAGGGATGGGGAGAGTGACAAGGGAGAGAGACGGGGGAGACAGGGGAAGAAAGAGACGGGGGAGAGACGGGGGAGAGACGGGGGGAGAGAGAGACGGGGGGAGAGAGAACGGGGGGAGAGAGAACGGGGGAGAGAGAACGGGGGAGAGAGAACGGGGGGAGAGAGAACGGGGGAGAGAGAACGGGGGAGAGAGACGGGGGAGAGAGAGAGACGGGGGAGAGAGAGAGACGGGGGGAGAGAGAGAGACGGGGAGAGAGAGACGGGGAGAGAGAGACGGGGAGAGAGAGAGACGGGGGGAGAGAGAGACGGGGGGAGAGAGAGACGGGGGGAGAGAGAGACGGGGGAGATAGAGACGGGGGAGAGAGAGACGGGGGGAGAGAGAGACGGGGAAGAGACGGGGGGAGATGATGGTGGGAGGAGAAGAGGGACATTGGGATGGAGGAAGGCGGGAGGATGGATGGAGGGGAGGAGGAGGGAAGGAAGGGATGGAGGGGAGGAGAACGGAGGGGCCACACACACCTTGCCCGCGTAGTGCAGGATGCAGAAGTCGCCCGGCTCCCTGGGCTGCCGGACTCTGCAGAAGTTCGGGTGCTCTCCCTGCTCCTGCTCCAATTTCTCTACGAATGTGCGGTCCGTGGCCCCAGGGAACCAACACTCCTCGTCCAGCAGGGCCAGGATCCCGGGGGGGTTGGCCTGCGGTTGGGCGACAGGAGGTTAATCCACCCACCCAGGCCCACAGACGATTAAACTGGGTTGGCACAGAGAGTGGGGAGGGAGCTCACCCAACACCCTCCCCACTGTCTCCCCCTCACCGCTCACTCCTGCTCCCTTCTCCTCCCCACTCTCCCCCTCCCTTCCCCTCACTACTCTCTCCCCTCCGCTTTTCCCCTCACCCACTTCTCCCTCCTCCCCCTCGTTCAACTCTCCTCACACCTTCTCTAACTCTCCTCTCTACCCCTACCTCAGAGCTCTCCTTCCCCTCCACTTCATGGCTCTCTCCTTCTCCACCTCTTCCCCCTACTCATTACTCCCCCTCTCTCTACCTCCCCTTAACCCTCACCCTTCCCACCCCTTCCACCTCTACCTCCCTACTACCCTCCCCTCACCACTCTCCCCCAACCTCGCTCTCTCCTTTCTCCTCCTCTTCCCCGTTCCCAATGGTCTCTCCCCCATCCCTACCCTTACCTTCACCCGATGCCTTCCTCCTCTTACAGACTTTTCTTTGTCCCCCTCCCCTCCTCATCCCCTTTCCCCCCTCACCGCTCTCTCGATGAGGTCGATGCAGGGCTGGAGGTCGAGGCCGAAGTCGATGGCGGCCCACGTGATGCCCTCCTCCTCGTACAGACGCTGCTCCAGCACGAACGTATTCTGGTTGAAGAGCTGCTGGAGCTTCTCATTTGTATAGTTGATGCACAGCTGCTCAAAGGAGTTCACCTGGGGGCAGAGAGCGGGGGTCAGCATCATGGCAGGGTTCAGGTCCAAAGGAAGGGAGGGAAGGGTTAGAGGTCAGCCTTGGGGAGGGGCAAAGGACAGATCAGCATCAGGAAGAACTCTCCATTTCCCTGTCGTCTCCCCAACCTCTGATCACCCCTCACTCTCTCCACATCGCCCCTCCCAGTCCCACTTCCCTCTCGCTTTCACTATCTCCTTCCCACTCTCCCCTACTTCACTCCCCACTGTCTCCCTTCCTCATTCCCCTCCTTCCTCACTACCTTATTCCCCACCACATTCGTACTGATTGTGGTCTTGAGGAAGATGAGACATTACGAATCGGAAACAACATCTCCTCCTCACTGACCATCAAAAAGGCTCCGTGCTTACCTCCCTGCTCTACTCGCTCAACATCCATGACTGTGTGGCCAGACACAATTCCAATGCCGTCTACAAGTTTGCCGATGACACATTTGTCGGCAAAATCACAGACAGCGACGAGGAATGGTACAGGAGGGAGGTGGATCAGCTTGTTGAATGGGGTTACAACAACAACCTTCCTCAATGTCAGCAAAAACGAGGAGCTGATAGTGGACCAGGAGGGAGTCGGGGAACATGATCCAGTCCTCGTCGAGGGGCTCAGTAATGGAGAGGGACAAGAACGTCAAATTCCTGGGGGACACCATCTCCGAGGATCTGTCCCGGAATCTCCACACCTAAATGTGCTCCCCCTCCCCACCTCTGATCCCCCAGTGATCACTGGATCGTAAACCTCTGGCTTTCCCTTCCTGATCAACCAGCAGCTCCTTGATTTTGGTGACTTTCAATGCGAGTTTGTTGGTGCACCATTCAACCACAAGGAAGGCTCATCAGCGGTGAGACTTTGCTAATGGGTCCGAGGATATTTGGCCCGTCACCAAAGATTTTCGTAAACCTCTACAGGTGGACCATGGAGAACATTCTGGCCAGTTGTATCACTGTCTGGTATTTGAGGTGCCAACTCTCAGGACAAGAATAAACTCCAGAGGGTTGTTCACTTGGCCTGCGACATCACGGACACCAGACCTCATGCCATCGAGGACATCAACATGAGGCAAGGTCCTCAAAAAGTAGCCTCTATCCTCAAGGACCCCTCACCCCCAGACCAGGCCCTCTTCACTCTGCTACCATCGGGGAAAAGGTCCAGGAACCTGAAGATGAGCATCTGCAGCACAAGGACAGCTTCTTCCCCACTGCCACCAGATTCCAGAATGATCCATGAACCCAAGATGCTGCCTGACTTTTCATGCACTGTTATTTTATAGTAACGTTATGAGATGGTTATAATATAAATGTTTGCTCCATGACACTGCCGCAGAACACCAAATTTCAGGACTTGTTCATGACAATAAATGCTGATCCCCCTCCCTTTTGTCAGACTATGTATGTGACATCACCTACAACCCTAAGATTCCTTTTCCCTGCGGGCATGGCAGAATTCCCACTCATTGGTGGGGCAAAAAAAACTGTACTCAGCTTAAACATGGAAACAAAAAACTGCAAATAGGTAACAAATGTAAACAAACCGACTGCAACACAGGGAGCAAAGAAAATCAATGAAGTGCCCAAGTCAGGGTCCTTAACCGAGCCCCGATTGAGTCTGTCATTGAGGGGTCTGATGGAGGAGGGGTGGCCGCTGTTCCTGAACCTGCTGGTGCGAGTCTTGTGGCCCCTCAACCTCTTTCCTGATGGCAGCAGCGAGAACAGAGCGTGTGCTGGGTGGTGGGGGTCCTTGATGATTGCTGCTGCTCTCCGAAGACAGCATTCCACGCAAATGTTCTCCACAGTGGGGAAGGTTTTGCCTGTAATGTCCTGGGCTGTGTTCACAACCTTTATGAAGGGATTTTTACTCAGGGGTGTTGGTGTCCCCCAAAACAGACCGTGATGTAGCCGGTCAGTGCACTTCCCACCAGCTCTCTGTAGAAATTTGCCAAGGGCTCCGGTATCGAACCAAACCTTCACAAACTCCTGAGGAAGTCTAGGTGCTTACGGGCTTTCTTCATAATGCGATTGGTGTGTTGGGTCCAGGAAAGACTCTCTGAGACAGTGACTCCCATGAACCTAAATATGCTCCTCCTCCCCACCTCTGATCCCCCAGTGATCACTGGATCGTAAACCTTTGGCTTTCCCTTCCTGAAGTCAACCAGCAGCTCCTTGATTTTGGTGACTTTCAGTGCAAGGTTGTTGTTGGTGCACCATTCAGCCATCTGTATGCTGACTCATCCCTGTCCTTTACACAAAAGAGGGTGAGAGGCCCCCTTTGCCTGCCATCCTCTCCTCTCTCTACCCCAATTTGCTTCTCAATCTCCTGCAGCCTGAAGGATCTCAAAAGCGGTGATATCCAGTATCCTGATGAAGCAGACTCCTTGACAGTTCCACACTGCTTGGCCACCTCTCTCTCCTGCCTCATTCATCCTCCACCCAGCCCACTACCCCTTCCTGTCACTCTTCCTTTCTCTACCCTCCCCTCTCGCCCACCCCTCTCTCCCACCTCACTCATCCTCTTCCCAGATGACTACACATCCCCCCTCACCCTTCCCCTACCTTCCCCAATCTCCTACCACTCTCTCCCCCCTCACTTACACTCTCCCTGGCCCACTACCCCTCCCTCTCACTCTTCCTTCCTCTACCCACCCCTCTTGCCCCATCGCGAGACCTGGAAGATTTCAAAGCCAGCGATGTCCAGGATTCCGATGAATGAGACTCCCTGCCTATGGCTGCGATCCAGGGCCCTATTGATCCGGTAGACGAGCCAGCGGAACAGGCGCTCATAGGATGCCTTGGCTAGGGCTTCAACAGCAAAGTCTGCCTGCGGGGAGGTGGGGGAGAGGTAAAATGAGGCATGGAACAACTCCGCGGGGGGCTTGGGGCAGGAGCACTAGCAGTCCCCAAAATCCAGACCCACACTCCCCAGGGCTGGGACTGAGGGAGCCGCACTGTCGGGGGGTGGGGGGGGCGAGATGTATATACTCCAGGTCTGGGGCACACAATCCAGGCCCACCCTCCCCGGGGCCAGGACTGATGGAGCCACACTGTCGGGAGATTATGTACTCTGGGACTGGGGCCCATAATTCAGCCCCTCCCTCCATGGGACTGGGACTGAGGGAGCCGTACTGTCAGGTGGAGATGTATATACTCTGGGACCGAGGCCCATAATCCAGGCCCACACTCACTGGGGCTGGGCTTTAGGGGCATAGGGGAATGGACAGGCCAAGCCTTACCTGCTCCTTTGTCTGGGCCTTGTGCACGAAGTCACGGCCAACTTTGATCCGAGGTGTGAGGATTGCGCGGGTGAACTCAGTCACATTCACACCCAGGAGGTGGCAGAACTTCTGGGCAGCTGCAGTGGGGAGAGAGAATGTATGGCATAGAGCGGGGAGAGGAGAAAGGGGACGGGGAGAGAGAGTGGAGGGGGAGAGTGAAAGAAGAGGAGAATGAGAGAGGGGAGGGGGAGAGAGGGGGGAGGGGGAGAGAGGGGGGAGGGGGAGAGAGGGGGGAGGGGGAGAGAGGGGGAGGGGGAGAGAGAGGGGAGGGGGAGAGAGAGGGGAGGGGGAGAGAGAGGGGAGGGGGAGAGTGAGAGAGGCAGAGAGTGATGGGGAGAGAGTGGATGGGGGGAGAATGTGATGGGGGAAGGGAGAGAGTGAGGGAGGTGAGAGAGGAGGGTGAGAGGGGGATGAGAGAGGAAGAGAGTGAGGGGGGGATGAGAGAGGGGGGAGAGAGGAGGTAGATAGACGGGGAGGGGGCAGATCCTACCTGTGTCCTGAGACATGCAGGCCTGATCGGAGTTCCTCTCCTTCTGGAAGACGATGTTGCCGAACTGCAGGATAGCTGACAACACCCGGAGCATCGCTGTGGGGGGAAAGATGGGGGCAGTACGATCACACACTAATGGGAAGAACTGGAGGGACAGACAGGGGACGAGGAATGGATGAGGGGATAGACCAGTGGGGAGAGGGGGGAAAGACTAGGGGACAGACTAGTGGGGGGAGAGACTAGGGGGTGGGCCAGTGGGGAGAGTGGGTAAAGACTAGGGGACAGACCAATGGTAAGGAGAGGGGGGATGGACTGTTGGGATGGAGAGGGGAGATGGACTGGGGGTGGACTGATGGGGTGGATGGACAAGGAATCAGACTGGTGGGAGGGAGTGGGGTATGGACTGGTGGGAGGGAGAAGGCGGATGGAAAGTGGGACGGACATCAGGATGAACCAGGGGATTGGAGGGGGATCTGAGGGAGAGTGGAGACGGACTGGAGAGACTGATGTGTGGAAGGACCAAGCGGACAGAAGAGAGGATAAGGGGGTTGGTGGGGGGGGCGGGGCGCATGGAACAGGGAACAGACTGAGGGGATGGACCAAGGGACAAAATGAGGGGATGGACCAGAGAGGACAGGGGAAGGGGAACTGTAGGTGATGGTTGCATGGGGATGAATGTGGGGGAAGGGGAAAGCAGGAGAGACGGCCGAGGTACAGGTCAAGGATATGGGCTGATTGCTCACACACACTGGGGGGAACAGGGGATGGAGAGTCTGGGGTGGGGGGGGGTGGTTGGAAGGAACAGCGGGATTGGTCCATCAGTCACACACCTGTGATCTCCTCCTGCCCAATGCCCATCACCCCAAGGGCCCTCAGCGTGTCGGTGAGGGAGTCCCTGTCATTCTGGCCCGGCACCAGGAGAGGGCCGTTCGATAGGAAACGGTAGTCACCCAGAGATTGCAGTAGGAGCTCGTCTGTGGGGGGAAGAGGGGGAGGGGTAGAGAGGTGGGGAAGAGAGGGGGGAGGGAGAAGGGAAGAGGGAGAGAGGGGATAAGGAGGGAGAGGGAGTAAGAGAGAGGGGGAGAGAGGGCAGAGTGAAGGGGTAAGAAATGGAGTGAGAGAAGGGGTGAGGGAGGAGAGGGATGAGAGAGGAGGAGAGAGTATGGAAAGGGAGGAGAGATGGTGGTGAGAGGGGGAGAGAGGGGTGAGAGGGGGTAGGGAGGGATTAGAGACAAGGAGAGAGACGGTGAGCAGGCAGAGAAGGGGTGGTGGGGGAGAAGGTGAACGAGGGAGTGGAAGAGAGCAGGATGATAGAAAGGTGGGGAAGAGAATATAATGTTATTGTGCTGCAAAAGGGCTGAGAGTGAGAGGGACAGAGGGAGGGAGGAGGGGTATGGGAGGTTGGGTGTAGCTATGAGAAGAGAGGGGGAGAGAGGGGAAGAGATGGAGATTGAGGGGAGAGGGAGTGGCTAGAGAGGGTGGGGATAGGATGTTGGAGGGGGGAGGGCAAAGTAGGCCCTTGAGAAATGACGACTCACTCCTTATCTGTTCCCCAACACCCATGAGCAGCTGGTAGAAGATGTGGAAGCTGCGTTCCTCCTTGGACTGGCGGACGGCTCGGGATTTCTCCAACAGGTCTGTGCCCACCGTGAAGGATCCATCATTCAGCTGCCTCCTCCCATCCTGTCTGTGAACCCTCCTGCTTCCCCCTCTCCTCCCCACTCCCTGTCTCTGTAACTCCTTCAGGTCCCCGACCCCGTTCAAACCCACCCCTCCGTCTCTGTAACACCCTTCACTCCCGTTCCCCTGTTCAAACCCTCCTACCTGTCTCTGTAACCCCCTCCACTCCCATCCTTTTCAATGCAACCCACTCTACTCCCCACCCTAATGTTCAAATCCCATTCCCTGTCTCTATCCCCTTTCACACTTGCGTCCCACTAAATTGGCCATTCACTGTCCTGGGATAAAATGGGTGATTGGCTTTTCACTTGACCACTCCTAAGTGGGACACTTTCACACTTGCAAAGAGCCATGTCGGGGGTGAGATCTGTTCGAACATCTACTGGTGATGTCTGATGCATCGAATGATGATGAACCTGCCCAAAATCCTGATCAATGTATTATGTACACTACAGGATAAGCCCTTCAGCCCCTGATGTTGTTGTACCGACCAATATAAACATTTATAAGGGACCATGGGAAAGGGCGGCAATAAATGACAAGAGCAGACAATTTTTAAACAATGTGCAGAAGCTGGTAGCTCCATCACATACAATTTATACAGCATGGGAAAGTCGGTAGCACTATCGTGTACAATTAATACGGCGTTGGAAAGTTGGTTGCGCTATCGCGTAGAATTTATACAGGGTGGGAAATTTAACAGTGCTATCACGTACAATTCATATAGTTGGTAGGACTATCGTACACAATTTAAACAACGTGGGAAAGTTGGTAACACTATCGCATACAATTTATATATCGTGGGAGTGTTGATAGCACTCTCGCATACAATTTATACAGGCTGAGAAAGTTGGTAGCATTATCATGTACAATATATACACGGTGGGAATGTTGGTAACGTTATCGCATACAATTTATACAGGCTGGGAAAGTTGGTAGCATTATCATGTACAATATATACACGGTGGGAATGTTGGTAACGTTATCGCATACAATTTATACAGGCTGGGAAAGTTGGTAGCATTATCATGTACAATATATACACGGTGGGAATGTTGGTAACGTTATCGCATACAATTTATACAGGCTGGGAAAGTTGGTAGCATTATCATGTACAATATATACATGGTGGGAATGTTGGTAACGTTATCGCATACAATTTATACAGCGTGGGAAAGTTGGTAGCATTATCATGTACAATATATACACGGTGGGAATGTTGGTAACGTTATCGCATACAATTTATATAGCGTGGGAAAGTGGGTAGCATTATCGCGCACACTTTATTTGTCATGGGAATGTTGGTTGCACTGTTGCTTACAAATTATAAATTGGTAGAACTATCCTGTACAATGTGTAAATACTGTGAGTAAAAGCAATGGCGGATCTGCCCTCCCCCAGCTGTATGCACGGAACATTCATGGAGGTGCTTCTCTGCCGCACGGCATTCGAGGAAGTCAGGTCTGCTATTGGTTTTTTCCATTGTCTTTATAAATTGTGTTCTATAGCGCTACGAACTTTCCAAAAGTGTTGAAAAACTATCCATTATTGCTATTATATCCCCCCTTCTCTCTCTCTCTACCTCTTTCCCATGGAAAAGTTTGTACCTTCATTTCAATCTTATCTTCCTTCACATTCCAGCACTCAACAATCCCACAATGCAATTACCCATTTCACATTTGCCTAATGGCAACGCCGGCGTCTGCATACACCAGGGATTGTACTAGGGGTCGGGGCCTTAAATCCCCAATGAGAGATGATGCCATCTGGTATTGGCGTTGAGAAGATTTTGCTTTCACATCAGACCCTTTAAGGCCAATTGGCTGTTAATTCCTGAAACCACTTGCAAGTGTGAAAGGGGCTTCTGTAATGCCCCTCCACTCCCCGTCCCCTGTTCAAACCCCCCTCTGACTCTGTAACCCCCCTCCACTCCCTGTCCCCCTGTTTAAACCCCCCTCCCTGTATCAGTAACCCCTCCACTCCTATCCCGTTCAAACCCCCCTCCATCTCTGTAACCCCTTCCACTCCCCATCCCCTGTTCAAACACCCCTCCATCTCTGTAATCCCCTCCATTCCCCATCCCCTGTTCAAGCACACCTCCCTGTCTCTGTAACCCCCTCCGTTCCTTTTGTTCAACACCCCCCACTACCTGTCTCTGTCATCCTTTCATTCCTCATCCCCCTGTTTATACCCTACCCCTCGTGACATACCAAACAAGGATACAGGTCTCGATGTTTGCTCCCACAATGTATCCTGCCACATCGAAGTTTATTCGGATGAATTTTCCCTGAAAAAAACCAGTCTTGCTGACAAACTTCATCCACGCTTCCCAAACTCTCTCCACCTCTACCATTCCCTGATCCCCATACCCCACCCTTCCCCTCTCCTCCCTCTCCTCTATCTCCCTATCCACCTTCTCTCCCTACCAGTCCCTCTCACTCCACCTTCCTCTTTCCCCACCCCTCTCTCCCAGTTCCTCTTCTTCTCTTCCCATCTCTCCCTGCTACTCACTCTTTCCCAATTTCCCTTCCTCCCGCCCACTCTCCCCAACTCCTCTCACAACTTCCTCCTCCTCTTACTCCCCATCTCTATCTTTGCCCCCCTTCCCATCTCCTCCATCCATCCTCCCACCCCGTCCTGCACATATGCCTTTCTCCTCCCCAGACCCAATGGCCTGCACTCACAAATCGGGAGGAGTTATCATTTTTTACGGTCTTGGCATTCCCAAAGGCTTCCAGGATGGGGTTGGCCTGAAGCAGCTGATGTTCCAGGTCTCCCTAAGGGACAGAATGAATGACAATGGGTGGTAGAAGAAGTTGGGGAGAGGGGAAAGAGAGGGGGGAATGAGGTGGGAGAGGGGGGAATGAGGTGGGAGAGGGGGGAAATGAGGTGGGAAAGGGAGGGAAGGAGGGGAGAGCAGGAGTGGAAGAGGTGGAGAAGAGGGGGAGAGAGATGGGAGAAGAGGGGGAGAGGGCGGGGAGGGATGCAGAGAGGGGGAAGAATGTGAGACAAAGGATGGGGAGAGAGGGAGGGGAGAAGAGAGGGGAATGGGAGAGAGGAAGTGGGGAGAGGGAGAGGGATGGAAAGGAGGGAAGAGAGAGGGGAAGAGGGGGGAAGGGGGAGGTGAGGGGAGAGGTATGTGGGAGTGAGGAGGGGAAGAGCGGTGGAGAGATGTTGATGAGGTCAAGGGGAAGAGGCAGAGAGGGGAATGAAGCAGACACTACCCACGAGTGCCAGGGACACATTCTTTGACCCACAGCGGAGACCAAAAAGATGGGAACAAACATGGACAAAGAGGGTCAATGATGATGCTCCTTCACCTGGTCTGGCCCCACCAACCCATCCTGGGCATGGATACAAGACAGGGAAATCACACACACTCTCTCACATGCACACCTCCCTCAGGGACAGGGGTTTGGAAAGGGTGACAGGGAGCAGAGTGGGTTACAGACAGAAATGGGGATTTGAACAAAGGGAATTTGAACACGGGGACAGAAGCAGAAGTGTTACAGGGACAGCGAGGGGGATTGAACAGGGGGACAGGGAGCAGAGGGGCTACAGACAGGGAGGGGAATTGAACAGGGGGACGGAGATCAGCGGGGTTACAGAGACGGGAAGGGGGTTTGAACAGGGGGACGGGGAGCAGAGGGGGTTGCAGGGACAGGGAGGGTGTTTGAACAGGGGGATGGGGAGCAGAGGCGGTTACAGAGACAGGGAGGGGTGTTTGAACAGTGGGACGGGGAGTGGAGGGGGTTACAGAGACAGGGAGGCAGGTTTCAACAGGGATAGGGAATGGAGGGAGTTACAGAAACGGACAGGGGTTTGAACAGGGAAACAAGTGTGGAGGGGGTTACAGAGACAGGGAGGGAGGATTCCGCCCACCCAGCGATACTTACAGGAGCTTCGTGGTCTTTCCTCCTTTTGTGTGAAGAAGCAACGTGAGCCAGATACTGGACTACCTTCTTGGTGTTCTCAGTCTTCCCGGCTCCTGATTCCCCACTGGAGACGGGGAGTGAAGTAGGGAGAGGGGGGGAGAGAGAGAGGGGGGAGAGAGAGAGGGGGAGAGGGGAAGAAAGAGAGAGGGAGAGAGGTGGGATAGAGAGGGGTTAAAGAGGGGCTGAGAAAGGAGGGGGGGAGCGTCAGGGGAGAGGCAGGTTGACAGAGAGGGGTGGGGACAGAGGTATAGAGAGAGGGGTGGGCACAGAGATATAGAGAAAGGGTTGGGGGAGGTAGACACAGTCATCGAGAAAGTCAGCCTGTGTGTGTGTGTGTGTGTGTGTGTGTGTGTGTGTGTGTGTGTATGGCTGCGAGTGTGAGAGAGAGAAAGCAGAGAGGGATTCAGGTAGGGAAGGAGTGGATGTGGAGGGAGGGAGAGGAAAAGTGAGAATAGGAGGGAAGAGGGAGGGAGAATTAGAAGGGGAGAGAGGGGAAGAAGGAAGAGGGAGGTGGAAAAGGGAGGGGGAGCGTGGGGTTCTCGAGAGCCCCAGTGAGGAGGTGTCGGTGCAGGAGCCATCATACTCACGTGCAGAGAATGGACTGATCCTCTCGATCTGTGGAGATAGGGGTGGTAGAGGCTTAAAACGTTGTCAGTGGGGAGAGGGTAAATTCCATGCTGGAGCGACTCCCCTCCCTAACCTCCCGCTCCCATGCAATTGTATGAGAGGTAATAACTCTGATGCTACACAGGTCAGGATGTCATTCTTTCCCCAGTATGGGAGTTCATGCAAGAGCCCAACAACTGTCGGCCTGGAGTTGCCCACACCTCCTGTGGCCGGGACTAAGGGAGGCGGACTGTCGGTGGGGATGTATATACTCCAGGACTGGGGCCCATAATCCAGGCTCTCCCTCCCCGGGGCCAGGACTGAGGGAACCGGACTGTCAGGGGGATATGTATATACTCCAGGACCGGAGCCCATAATCCAGGCCTACACTCCCCGGGGCTGGGACTGAGGGAGCCACACTGTCGGGGGGAGATGCATGTACCCCAGGTTCTTGCCCACATTTATCTCTCTCTCTCTCTCCCTTTCTCTCTCTTCTCTCTCTTTTCTCCTGCCTGGAGGGGGTTTGTGGAGAATTGGGAGTTCTGTCTGAAAGTGTCAGGTGTATGGGTTGATAGCAGAGAGGTATGAAGCGAGGGTGGGAGGGAACGAGGTGGAAGGGGAAGCAAGGACGTGACAGCAGCTCTCAAAACAGGATCACCACCGAACAGTGACTTCAGACTTTCCAATACACCACAGTAGAGTAAAAATAAACCAGCGAGGAACAGGTGGGTGGAGAGCTTGAGTGGTAGCAGTGGGCAGTGGGCCAGGAGAGAAAGAGCAAACATAATGGGAAGTGGGGCAAAAGGAGAGAAGAGGTGAGAGAGAGGGAGCAAAGGGGTGAGCAGAGAGGGGGTCAGAAAGGGGGGAGGGGGAAGAGAGGGGAAGAGTGAAGGGGTGAGAGAGAGGGTTTGGGAAAGGAAAGATGGGGGAGAGGGGTGGGGGAAGAGGGATGGGGGAGAGGTGGGAGGATAATGAGCGTGTGGGGGAGATGACGGGGCAGAGAGCATGGAGGAGGGGTGAGGGAGAAGGGAGATGGATGGTGTGAAGGAGAGGTATTGGTTGAAACACTGTCTCTGATAAATTTGACCATGTTCCTCATCCCCTCAATGCTGAGCCCCTCCCCAGCTGCAGTCCACAAAGGCCACACCCACCACCCTTTCAAAGACAGTGCCCCTCCCATGTGTAATCTTTGAAAGAGCAGATGAGTCACCATCAATACATGCAGTCATTGCAGTTGTCAGTGCCCCATCTGCTCCATGTTGACATTGACCCAAGGCCATTGTGGAACATCATGCACCATGCACATTGCTCCTGGTGTGGGATACAGAGACCAGGATCTGTGCACAGTGCTCCCGGTGTGGGATACAGAGACCGGGAACTGTGCAAGGTGCTCCTGGTGTGGGATACGGAGACGGGAACTGTGCACGGTGCTCCCAGTGTGGGATATGGAGACAGGTGACTGTGCACGGTGCTCCCAGTGTGGGATACGGAAACCAGAAATTATGCATGGTGCTCCCAGTGTGGGATACGGAGACCAGGAATTATGCACACTGCTCCCGGTGTGGGGTTCAGAGACTAGGAATTGTGCACGGTGCTCCCGGTGTGGGGTACAGAGACCGGGAACTGTGCAAGGTGCTCCCGGTGTGGGGTACGGAGACCAGGAACTGTGTGTGATAGTACAGATCTATCACCAATGTATATAGTGTATATAGTTACAGTATCTAGACTGTGCTTACAGCGATTGGCTGAGAACTAAGCCACGCCTACTGTTTGGGCCTTAAAGGGGTGTCCCCAGCCAGGTCAGATCATTCCGGACTGGTCGGCCACCTGTGAAGAGCTCCTGTCTTTTGCTAATAAAAGCCTTGGTTTGGATCAACAAGTCTTTGATTCTTTCGACGAGCTCTACAATTTTATTAGCATCATTTTGTTCGATCGGAGCCCGGCCACATAGGCATCCCGGATGAGATCGTTTGTGATCTCCCCAACGCCTTTAATTAGTTAGACGCTCCATCCCTTTCAAAAAAAATTATTTTTGCTAATAAAATTGTAGAGCTCGTCGAAAGAATCAAAGACTTGTTGATCCAAACCAAGGCTTTTATTAGCAAAAGACAGGAGCTCTTCACTGTGCATGATGCTCTCAGTGGTCTGACACAGAGAACAGGGCACCATCCAGGGATGGCAGGGTTGTCATATGCAGCAAGGCTAGAAAAACTGGACTTGTATCCATTGGAGTTTAGAAGGATGAGGGGGGACATGATTGAGGTATACAAAATCATCAGGGGGATAGACAAGGTGAAGTCTGATTACTTGTTCCCAATGATGAGGGAGACGAGGACTAGAGGGCATAGTCTAAGAATACAGGGTAGGCCCTTTAGGACGGAGATGAGAAAGCATTTTTTTTACCCAGAGAAGTGTGAATCTGTGGAATGCTCTGCCACAGAGGATGGTAGAGGCGGATTCGCTGACTATGTTCAAAAGAGAGTTAGATAAGACTCTTGAGGGTAACGGAGTTAAGGGTTATGGGGATAAGGCTGGAAAGGGGTACTGATGGTAATGATCAGCCATGATCTAAAATGGCGGTGCTAGCCCGACGGGCCAAATGGCCTACTCCAGCTCCTATTGTCTATTGTCTATTGAACTGTTATTTAAGCTAACAAAGTAATTCCCTGACAATGAATACCTGCCTTTCCACAATCAATAACATCATCAGTCAAAAATATTCTAACACATTCTGACAACACAGTACTGAATATCCCCAGAGAGAGGTACGTAATTAAAGAAGAGTTACTTTGAGTCCTGGCCCTGGGGAGCGTGGGCCTGGATTATGGGTCCCGGAGTATATACATCTCCCCGATAGTGCGACTCCGTCAATCGCAGCCCTGGTGAAGGTGGGCCTGGATTATGGGCCCTGGTCCCGGAGTATATACATCTCCCCTCGACAGTGCAGCTTCCTCAGTGCTGGCCCCGGGGAGGGTGGGCCTGGATTATGGGCCCTGATCCTTGAGTATATACATCTCCCCCCGACAGTGGGGTGCTTCTTCAGTCCCAGCCTCAGGGAGTGGAGATCTGGATTATGGACCCTTTTCCAGTGCATTTCCACCCTTGCCTCTCCCTTCCCCCTCACTCCACCTCCTCCTGCCCCTTCCTTCCTCCTTTCTTTCCATTCCCCCTCCTTTCCTTTCCCACTCCTCTCCCTCCCCCTTCCCTCCCCTACCCCTTCGTCGCTCCTGTCCTCTTCTTTCCTCCTCATCTCCCTCCCCCAACCATTTTTAAGGCACATACCTATATTCCCAAAACATGACGAAGAGTCCAGCCCCAGAAACAATAGTGACTGTTAACTTCCTGTGGATGTGTGACCTGCTGCTTCTCCTCAGCAGAGAGGTAGGGATGGGGTGTGTGTGTGTGTGTGTGTGTGTGTGTGTGTGTTTGTGTGTGTCTCACTGACTGGCCCTCAACCCTGCACAGTTATCTGATTCAACTGGCTGATTGTTTAAGCACCCTTGGTTCTTCAGTATAGGCTAGCTTCCTGGATAGCATGCCAAACTCAGCTTCTCATTGTGTCTAGGTCAGATAATCTGATCACAGAGGGACCCAGAATGTAACAACGCTTTTGTATGCCTGCTGTCACCACCCCTCTAAACTTATCCTATCCATGGATCCGTCCCGCCCACACTGGTCCCACCTGCCCCATTTCTCTAAACCCACCCTATCTACAGATCTTTCCAAAGGTTCCTCAAATGTTGTAACAGTCCCTGCCCCAATCCTCACTGCCAACAGTCAGTTGCACAGACCTCACCCCCCACCCTCTGTGTAAAATAGTTACCCCTCAGGTTCCTGTTAAATCTCTCCCCACATTGAACCTTTGACCCTCTGGTTTCTGATGCCCAAACTCGGTATTTCTCTGTGCCCCCCCCGCCCCCCCCCCCCCCCGATTTTGTCCACCTCCATGAGATCGCCCCTTGCCCTCCACGGGACAAAGATAGCTGCCGGGAGAAGGCATTGAGCCATTTAAAGGGGGAGAGATTTGAAGGTGCCACTTTAAACCCCACTTTTCACACAGAAGGAGGTGGAACAGGACAGAGACAAGCACCCATTTACCTTGCAGCATGCTCCGGTACGCTGTCTCCGAGATGGCATAGATGTGCGGGGGCATCTCGTGACGTTTCTTCCCTCGGTACATGCCCACGATCTGGTCTGTGTAAATGGGCAGGTTCTTGTACGGGTTAATGGCCACGCAGAACAGCCCGGAGTAAGTCTGTGGGGGGGTTGGAAGAGGAGAGGAGATGCGTTTGGGGTGGAAAGAGAGGAGACCAGTGGGGAGAGGGGAGAAGGGGAGGGGAAAGAGAAGAGTCAACAAAACCAGCATCCTATTCCATCCATCCTTGCAACAATCACCCATTGACTCCCCTCACAGGCCTCAAACCAGTTACAGGAAATCACACCCACTGAAAGACCAAAAGGGTCTCCATCGGTGGGAGAGGGGAGGGGATGGGGTGAGGGGAGGGGACGGGGTGAGGGGAGGGGACGGTGAGCGGAGGGGCCTGGGATGGGATGGGGAGAGGGGAGGGAATGGGATGGGATGGGGAGAGAAGAGGGGAGGGGAGGGGACGGGGAGAGGGGAGGGGATGGGACAGGGATGGTGTGGGATGGGGAGAGGGCAGGGGAACCAGGATGGGGCATTCGGGACAGGACCAGGATTGGGGGGGGGGGGGGGAGTGGGGGAGTCTAAACAGTGGACCAATCACTTGGAGAAAGAGATAGAGATTTTGGAGAAAGAAGTCCAGAGGGACACCATGGAAACTTAAAAAAGTTCATTTAACTAATTTGAAATTATGGTATAACTCATTACAAACTTGTATATTTGAGAAATTATTATGAGTTGGATAAATGAGCTCACAAAGTGTTAGCATGGCAATTGAAGACTGAACAAGCTTCTGGGACAATAAATGCTATTAGTTCTGACATGTTTATTATTTATAACCCTCAGGAAATTAATGATGAATTTTGTTTATTTTACTTGAAATTGTATACCTCTGAAGTTTCGTAAGATAATGCTAAAATTGACACCTTTTTCCCTGAATTGGCTTTACTATCTTAAAGGGAATCAGAGATTAAAGACAGATGTTTTTTTTTTACAGTTGTGGAGGTGAAGGAAGTGTTGCAGTCAATGCCTGATGGGAAATCTCCAAGTGAGGATGGTTTTACTTCTGAGTTTTACAAAGAATTTCAGGATTTGTTGATTCCTTCATTGATGGATGTTATGAAACAGTCTACGTAGACTAGTTCTTTTCTGGATTCTTTTTCCAGAGCACTTACTATGGTTATCCCTAAGGATAGGGATCCATTTAAAATGGGATCTTATAAACCTATTTCTTTATTAAATGTGGATTATTAGATTATTGCCAAGGTTCTAGCAAATAGATTAGCTAAATATTTTCCGGATTTGATTCATGTCGATCAAGCTGGTTTTATTATTCAGAAGATAATATTGTAAAATTGATTTGTTTAATTAATGATTGTGGCAGCCCGCAATTGCAGAGATCGGGCCAGCATATCACACGGCAGCAGACGTGGACAGAGATCGCTAAAGCGACCCCGGGACAACGAATCAGTGGGGGTAGAAGCTGGGGCAACATCAGACCAATAGCCCTAAAATGGCATTGGTCAAGCTGCCCAGCTAACGCAGCAGAAACAGGCTGGGGAAGAAGGGCATTCAAATGCATGGATGTTCCCGGCCGCTATTGTTATTCATATGGCAGACTCAGTCAATCAGCAAAAACAGCGAGAACTTAAACAGTATAAAAGCAGCCTTTCCAGCCCTAATAAAGAAGTGAGCTTAACCTGCTACACTGTGTGTGTGTGTGTGTGTGTGTGTGTGTGTGTGTGTGTGTGTGTGTGTGTGTGTGTGTGTGTGTGTGTGTGTGTGTGTGTGTGTGTGTGTGTGTGTGTGTTTCTTTGTAACGGTTGGCTACATGTTTCTCGGGGGCAATCTAGCCAACCTATGATAATTGCTTTAGATGCTGAGAAGGCCTTTGATAGAGTGGGATGGATTTTTTTTTATTTAAAGTGTTGGAGAAGTTTAAATTAGGGCCATTTTTTATTGGCTGGGTTAAGGTTTAATGGCTAGAGTTGTGACAAATGGACAAATGGACAGGTAACTGTTAGGTTGCAGGTGCAGCAGGTTATTAAGAAGGCAAATGGAATGTTGGCCTTCATTGCTAGAGCAATTGAATTCAGGAGTAAGGAGGTAATGTTGCAACTGTATAAGGTACTGGTGAGACCGCACCTGAGTACTGTGTCCAGTTCTGGTCTCCATATTTGAGGAAGGCTTTGGAGACGGTCCAGAGGAGGTTTACTAGGTTGATCCCTGGGATGAAGGGGTTGACTTATGATGAAAGATTAAATCGTCTAGGATTGTATTCGCTTAAGTTCAGAAGAATGAGAGGAGATCTTATAGAAACATAGGATTATGAAGGGTATGGATAGGATAGATGTAGGAAGGTCTTTTGAGCTGGCTGGGGAAACTAAAACGAGAGGACACAGTCTCAAGATTCGAGGAGTAGATTTAGGACAGAGATTAGGAAAAATAGTTTTTCCCAGAGAGTAGTGAATGTTTGGAATTCTCTAACCAGGGAAGTGGTTGAGGCTGCTTCATTAAACATATTTAAAATTCGGTTAGATAAATTTTTACATGATAGAGGAATTAGGGGATATGGGGAGAAGGCAGGTAGGTGGAGTTAGGTCATAAATTAGATCAGCCATGATCTTATTAAATGGCGGAGCAGGCTCGATGGGCCATTTTTGGCCTACTCCTGTTCCTACTTCCTATGTTCCTATGTATCTTCTTCGTTTGAATTATTTAGATCGACTAGACAGGGCTGTCCTTTGTCACCAGCTCTATTTGCATTGGTTATTGAACCTTTGGCTCAGTTGATTAGGCAAGATAATAATATTAAGGGTATTAAGGTGAGTGCGGATGAATATAAATTTATTTGCAGATAATGTTTTGATATATTTAACGCAACCTATGCAGTCGTTGGGGAAATCTACAATATGGCGAATTATCAGGTTATAAGGTTAACTGGGATAAGAGTGAAATAATGGCCTTTGGCTGATATGGATTATTCATCTTGTCAACAGGTTATGAAATTTAAGTGGTCTGATCGAATTAAGTATTTAGCAATTATAACAGGTGATAATTATAATCATTTATACGAATTGTTTATTTGCCTTTATTTTCTAAAATTAAATATGATTTAAATTGGTGGAAATATTTACCAATAACTTTTATAGGATGAGTAAATTGTATGAAAATGAATATCTTTCCCTGTATACAATACCTTTTTCAGTCTATCCCATGTAGAATTCCCCAAAAGTTCGTTAAAGATTTGAATGCTTTGGTGGAGACCTTTTTATGGAAAGGTAAAATGGCAAGGATGTCGTTGCAGAAATGGACTTGGAAATATGCTTTAAGAGGATTACAACTTTCTCACTTTCAGAATTACTATGAATCGGCACAATTGAAATTTATTAATAGAATGTTTGAAGTGGATAAACATTTGGTTTGGGCTAAGATTGAATTGTCTCAAATTGATTGAGAAGAGAATGGATCATTTTATTTATAAATGGAATTCTCAGCTTCTACAAAGTTATAATCTACCAGTGTTCAAACATTTAATGGAATTATGGAATAAGAAAAATTAAATTGTAGGTATTGAAGGTAAAATTTCAGGTAAAACTCCGTTTTATCAGAATAAACTCAACTCAGTTTATTTCTTCTGATTTAGGTTTTAGATGTCATAAGCAAGTAGATTCTTTTTTACATTCTACTTGGTCGTGTGAGATAGTGAAACCTTTTTGGAATAGAATTAAGAAATTTTTAGAAGGTTTATTTAAATTTTAAATTTTGCTTGATTCTATAGTATTTTTATTAGGTTATATTAAAAAATTGAGTTTGGAATTGAAATTGGATAAGTTTCAAATTGCTTTTTTGAGACTGGCAATACCTGTGGCAAGAAAATGTTTGGCAATTACTTGGAAAAATGAGATTGAGTTAAATATTCAACGGTGGCATTTGGAAATGAGGTCTTATATTCCATTGGAAAAGATAACATATAACTTACTTAATAATTATTCATTTTTTGTTAAAGTTTGGACCCCGTATATGAAATATATGGGTCTGAATTTGTAATAGTTTTGTTTTTATCCATGGGTGTTGGGGGTTGGCAATAGTTGATGATTGGAATGTGAATTAATCTCCTCTTCTGTCTCTTCTATCTTGTTTTTTTTTGGGGGTAGTCGAGAGGAGGATTGGAGGGTCGGGGGGGTGGGGTTATAGGGCTAAATATTATGTATCTATTCGTATTCTGATTTTGATTATATGATTTATTTTGAACAATAAATAAAATTTTCAAAAAAAGGAGAGAGGGGACAAGACAGGGGACTAGGAAAGTGAAGACTCACATAGATGAGGCCTGAGTGGTAACGTTCCCGCAAGTTCTGCAGCACCGATGCCTCATTCAAGCAGCTCAGATCGGCCATGTCGGACACCTTGGCAAGGCCGGGAGGGTTCCTGCGTTGTGCCTCGTCACGAGACACCAGGGCTGTCCGGCCACTCTCTGCCAGCCTCACCACCAGTTCGCCTGGCCTCTCCTCCACCACCACTGCCGGCTCGAACCCCAGGAGTGGGGAGGGGACCCACACCAGTTGGCTGGGCTCCCAGCCATCTAGTGGGTCCCCATCCCCTTCCAGTTCCGACGAGGGGCAGTGTTCTGTCTCATCCCAGCGGGCCATTGTCCTGTGGGGGTAGCGGAGAAAGGGGCAGTCAAATATTGGACTGGGAACAGTGCTTCCTGCGTCCCATCACAACTGGGTGGGAAACAGAGCGAAGCTCCCTGTAACTTGTCACATCACCCACTCCCGGGGTGGGACACAGAGTGAAGCTCCCTCTCACCATTACCGTCACAAACTCCAGGGATGGAACAGAGTGAAGCCCCCTCTCCCATCACACATTCCCAGAATTATGGGCCTCAGTCCCCAAGTATATACATCTCCCCCCTCCCACCACTGACAGTGCAGCTCCCTCACTACTGGCCCCAGGGAGGGTGGGCCTGGATTATGAGTCCCGGTTCCAGAGTATATACACCGCCCCTCCGACAGTGCAGCTCCCTCAGTACTGGTCCCGGGGAGGGTGGCCTGGATTATGGGCCCCGGACCAGGAGTATATACATCTCCCCCACTAGAGTGAGACCTCAGTTATTGTTTGCAGTTTTGGTCACCTAACTACAGGAATGCAGAGGAGATTTGGGACTTCAGGAACAGAGTTAAAGGGAAAGGTTAAAGAGGTTCAGATTTTATTCCATGGTGTGTAAAAGATTGAGGGGAAATTTGACAGAGGTATTTTAAATTATGAGGGGTATACATACACACAAACAAGCTTTGTCTACTGAGGCCAGGTGAGGTACAAACCAACTGAAATGTGTAAAGGGTGAAAGGGGATGTCGAAGAGGAACATGAGGGGAAATCTTCATACAGAGTGGTTGGAGTGTGGATGGAGCCGTCACCTGAACGTGGGCTTGATTTAGACAGTCAAGATGAATTTAGACAGGTACTTGTAGTGGGTGCAGGTCAGTGGAACAAACCAGAATAATAGTGCAGCACAGGCCAAAGGGCTTCTGTAATGTGCTATGGTTATACGGGTTTAGAGGGATAGGGGCAGGTGGGACCCGTGTGGGTGAGACAGATCCATGGTTGGGATGGCTTAGAGCAGGGGTGTCAAACTCAAATTCACAGAGGGCCAAAATTAAAAACTTGGACTAAGTCGTGGGCCAAACTAAATATTTATTGAAAATTTTCAACAAGATCTGCATGTTTTCTCTTCTTTCAACATATGTAATGTTAAACTTTTTCTTATTAAAATAAATGTTTAATAATAGTTTTGGTTAAACTCTTTCAAGAAGAAACATTAACAAATGAGAAATAAAATATTCAATAAATAATATTTCTCTATAGCCTTTAAGCTCCTTTTAAATGTATTTTTTTTTCTCAAGCCAACAAGTCAAAAAAATAACAACTTGCTTCAATGACAAACAGGTTTGTCTTTTAAAATGATGAACATATCGTCTCCCTCCCAACTGTCTTGAAAGGTCCTGTTTTCTGTCTTTCGTTTGGCCATTTTCCGTAAGGGGTTTATTACATGTGAGTTGGGCGACAGGTCACAGATGCTAATGAAAGTAAAGAGAGTAAGTGGAGGCGATTAGTGGGCTGATGGGCCGGTGCCAATGCATTTGCAAAGCATTCTGGGATTTGTAGTATTAACTGTGCATGCGCTATACTGGTACGGCGGCCAGCGGGCCAGCTCTAATACATATTTGATATGATCTTGCGGGCCAAATATAATTATATCACGGGCCAAATTTCGCCCGCGGGTCTGAGTTTGACATGTAAGGTTTAGAGGGATAGGGGCAGGTGGGACCCATGTGGATGGGACAGATCCATGGATGGGATGGGTTTACAGGGATAGGGGCAAGTGGGACCCATGTGGGTGGGACAGATCCATGGATGGGATGGATTTGAGGGATAGGGGCAGATGTGACTCATGTGGGTGGGATGAATCTGTGAATAGGATGGGTTTAGAGGGATAGCGGCAGCAGGGACATGTGTGGGTGGGACAGAACCATGGAAAAAATGGGTTTAGAGGGGTAGGGGCAGGTGGGACCCGTGTGGGTTGGACAGATCGATGGAGAGGGTGGGTTTTGAGGGATAGGGACAGGTGGAAACCATGTGGGTGGGATGATCCATGGGTACGATGGGTTTGGAGGGATGGGGCATGGTAGGACCCATGTGGATGGGACAGATCCATGAATAGGATGGGCTTAGAGGAATTGGGGTAGGTAGTACAGGTGTAGGTGGGTCAGATCCATGGATAGGATGGGTTGAGAGGGATAGTCACAGTTGGGACCCTTGTGGGTGGGACAGATCCATGGATAGGATGGGTTAAGAGGAATAGGGGCAGGTGGGAACCGTGACGGTGGGACAGATTCATGGATAGGATGGGTTTAGAGGGATAGGGGCATATGGGACCAATGTGGGTGGGATGAATTCATGGATAGGAAGGGTTTAGAGGGATATAGGCAGGTGGGACCAGTGTGGGTGGGACAGATCCATGGATATGATGGGTTTAGAGGGATAGAGGCAGTGTGGGTGGGACAAATTCATGGATAGGATGGGTTGAGATGGATAGGGGCAGGTGAGATCAGTGTTGGTGGGATGAATCCATTGATGGGAAGGCTTTCGAGGTATAGGGGCAGGTGGGACCTGTGTGGGTGGGATGAATCCATGGATGGCATGGGTTTTGAGGGGTAGGGGCAGGTGGTTCCCGTGTGGGTGGCACAGATCATTGGAGAGGATGGGTTTTGAGGGAAACAGACAGGTGGAAATGCTGTGGGTGGGATGATCCAAGGGTAGGATGGGTTTGGAGGGATGGGGCATGGTAAGATCCGTGTGGGTGGGACAGATCCATGAATAAGATGGGCTTAGAGGAATTGGGGTAGGTAGTACAGGTGTAGGTGGGTCAGATCCATGGATAGGATGGGTTGAGAGGGATAGTGACTGTTGGGACCCTTGTGGGTGGGACAGATTCATGGATAGGATGGGTTTAGAGGGATAGGGGCATATGGGACCAATGTGGGTGGGATGAATTCATGGATAGGAAGGGTTTAGAGGGATATAGGCAGGTGGTACCAGTGTGGGTGGGACAGATCCATGGATATGATGGGTTTAGAGGGATAGAGGCAGTGTGGGTGGGACAAATTCATGGATAGGATGGGTTGAGATGGATAGGGGCAGGTGAGATCAGTGTTGGTGGGATGAATCCATTGATGGGAAGGCTTTCGAGGTATAGGGGCAGGTGGGACCCGTGTGGGTGGGATGAATCCATGGATGGCATGGGATTTGAGGGGTAGGGGCAGGTGGGACCCGTGTGGGTGGCACAGATCATTGGAGAGGATGGGTTTTGAGCGAAACGGACAGGTGGAAATGCTGTGGGTGGAATGATCCAAGGGTAGGATGGGTTTGGAGGGATGGGGCATGATAGGACCCGTGTGGGTAGGACAGATCCATGAATAGGATAGGCTTAGAGGAATAGGGGTAGGTACTACAGGTGTAGGTGGGTCAGATCCATGGATAGGATGGGTTGAGAGGGATAGTGACTGTTGGGACCCTTGTGGGTGGGACAGATCCATGGATAGGATGGGTTGAGAGGGATAGGCACAGTTGGGACCCTTGTAGGTGGGACAGATCCATGGATAGGATGGGTTTTGAGGGATAGGAGCAGATGGGACTGAAGTGGGTGGGATGAATTCATGGATAGGAAGAGCTTAGAGGGATCTAGGCAGGTGGGACCAGTGTGGGTGGAACAGATCCATGGATAAGATGTGTTGAGAGGGATAGAGGCAGTGTGGGTGGGACGAATTCATGGATAGGATGGGGGTTTAGATGGATAGGGGCAGGTGAGATCATTGTGAGTGGGACAGATCCATGGGTAGGATGGGCTTAGAGGGATAGGGGCACGTGGGTGGCACCGATCCAAGGATACGATGTGTTTCGAGGGATAGGGGCAGGTGTGTTCCATGTGGGTGGGACGGATCTAAGGATTGGATGGGTTTTGAGGGATTGGGGTTGGTGGGAGCAGTGTGTGTGGGACAGATCCATGAATGGGATGGGTTTAGACGGATAGGGGCAGATGGGACTGAAGTGGGTGGGATGAATTCATGGATAGGAAGAGCTTAGAGGGATCTAGGCAGGTGGGACCAGTGTGGGTGGAACAGATCCATGGATAAGATGTGTTGAGAGGGATAGAGGCAGTGTGGGTGGGACGAATTCATGGATAGGATGGGGGTTTAGATAGATAGGGGCAGGTGAGATCATTGTGAGTGGGACAGATCCATGGGTAGGATGGGCTTAGAGGGATAGGGGCACGTGGGTGGCACCGATCCAAGGATACGATGTGTTTCGAGGGATAGGGGCAGGTGTGTTCCATGTGGGTGGGACGGATCTAAGGATTGGATGGGTTTTGAGGGATTGGGGTTGGTGGGAGCAGTGTGTGTGGGACAGATCCATGAATGGGATGGGTTTAGACGGATAGGGGCAGGTGGGACGTGTGTGGGTGGTATAGATCCATGTATGAAATGGGTTAAGAGAAGTAGGGGCAGGGGGGACCCGTCTGGGTGGGACAGATTCAGGGACAGGATGGGTTTAGGGGGATAGGGGCAGGTGCGAACCATGTGGGTGGGACGGATCCATGGATGGGATGGGTTTAGAGGGATAAGGGCAGGTGGGACCCTTGTGGGTGGGACAGATACCTGGATAGGATGGGGTTAGAGGGGTAAGGCGTGGTGGGACCCATGTTAGTGGGTCAGATCCATGGATAGGATGGGTTTATTGGGATAGGAGCATGTGCGTGTAGTGTGCATGAGACCGATCCATGGATAGGATGTGATTAAATGAATAGTGACAGGTGGGACCCATGTGGGACCAATGTTGGTGGGACAGATCTATGGATAGGAATGGCTTTGGAGAGATAAGGGCTGGTGGGACCCATGTGGGTGTGATGGATCCATGGATTCGATGGGCTTTGAGAGATAGGGGCAGGTGGGACCAGTGTGGGTGGGATGAATCCATGGATTCGATGGATTTGGAGGGATGGGGCATGGTGGGACCCGTGTGGTTGGGACAGATCCTTGGATAGGATAGGTTTAGAAGGAAAGAGGCAGGTGGGACCCATGAGGGTTGGGCACATGCATGGATCGGATGAGTTTAGGGGAAAGGGGCAGGTAGGAGCAGTGTAGGTGGTACAGATCCGTGGACAGGATGAGTTTAGAGGGATAGGAGCAGGTGGGATGTGTGTTGGTTTGATTAATTCATTGATAGGATGTGTTTAGAGGGATAGGTGCGTGGGACACATGGGGGTGAACGGATAAAGAGATAGGATGGATTTGGAGGGATAGGGGCAGGTGGGATCCATGTGTGTGGGATGAATCCATGGACAGGATGGATTTGGAGGGATGGGGCATGGTGGGACCCATATGGGTGGGACAGATCCATGACAAGGATGGGCTTAGAGCAATAGGGGCAGTAGTACACGTGTAGGTGGGTCAGATCCATGGATGGGATGGGTTTACAGGGATAGGGGAGGTGGGACCCGTGTGGGTGTGACAGATACATGGATAGGATAGGTTAAGAGGAATAGGGACAGGTTGAACCTATGTGGGTGTGACAGAACCATGGATAGGATGGGTTGAGAGGGATAGACACAGTTGGGACCCTTGTGGGTGGGACAGATCCATGGATAGGACGGGTTTAGAGGGATAACGGCAGATGGGACCGATGTGGGTGGGATGAATTCATGGATAGGATGGGTTTAGATGGATGGGGCAGGTGGGACGAGTGTGGGTGGGACAGATCCATGGATAGGATGGCCTTAGAGGCATAGGGGCAGGTGGGACCCATGTGAGTTGGACAGATCCACGGATGCGATGGGTTTAGACGGATAGGGGCAAGGGCGAGCAGTGTGGGTGGGACAGATCCATGGATAGGATGGGTTTAGAGGGATAGGAGCAGGTGGGTGGGACTGATCCAAGGATACGATGTGTTTCGAGGGATAGGGGCAGGTGGAACCCGTGTGGGTGGGACAGATCCATGGATAGGATAGGTTTAGAGGGTTAGGGGCAGGTGCCACCCATGACGTTGGGATAGATCCATGGATGTGATGGGTTTAGAGGAATAGGGGCAGATGGGACTGATGTGGGTGGGATGAATTCATGGATAGGAAGAGTTTAGAGGGATATAGGCAGGTGGGATCAGTGTGGGTGGAACAGATCCATGGATAAGATAGTTTGAGAGGGATAGAGGCAGTGTGGTGGGATGAATTCATGGATAGGATGGGTTTAGGTGGATAGGGGCAGGTGAGATCAGTATGAGTGGGACAGATCCATGGGTAGGATGGGCTTAGAGGGATAGGGGCATGTGGGTGGCACCGATCCAAGGAGACGATGTATTTCGAGGGTTAGGGGCAAGTGTGTTCCATGTGGGTGGGATGGATCCAAGGATTGGATCGGTTTTGAGGGATTGGGGCAGGTGCGACCCGTGTGGGTTGGACGGATCCATGGATGGGATGGGTTTAGAGGGATAAGGGCAGGTGGGACCTTTGTGGGTGGAACAGATACCTGGATAGGATGGGTTTAGAGGGATAGGGTGTGGTGGGACCCATGTGGGTGCGTCAGATCCATGGATAGGATGGGTTTATTGGGATAGGAGCATGTGTGTGTAGTGTGCATGAGACCAATCCATGGATAGGATGTGTTTAGATGAATAGTGACAGGTGGGGCCCATGTGGGACCGATGTGCGTGGGACAGATCCATGGATAGGAATGGCTTTGGAGGGATAAGAGCAGGTGGGACCCATGTGGGTGTGACGGATCCATGGATTGGATGGGCTTTGAGTGATAGGGGCAGGTGGGACCCATATGGATGGGACACATCCATGTTTAGGATGGGTTTAGAGGGATAGGGGCAGGTGGGATGCGTGTGGGTGGGATGAATCCATGCTTTGGATGGGTTTAGAAGGGTAAGTGCAGGTGGGACCCATATGGGTGGGACAGATCCATGGATGGCATGGGTTCAGAGGGATAGGTGCCGGTGGGAGCAGTGTGGGTGTGATGGATCCATGGATAGGATGGGTTTATTGGGATAGGAGCATGTGCGAATAGTATGCGTGAGACCGATCCATGGATAGGATGGGATTAGATGAATGGCGACAGGTGGGACACATGTGGGACTGATGTTGGTGGGACGGATCCATGGATAGGAATGGCTTTGGAGGGATAGGGCAAGTGGGACCAGTATGGGTGCGATGAATCCATGGATACGATGGATTTGGAGGGATGGAGCATGGTGGGATCCGTGTGGTTGGGACAGATCCTTGGATAGGATAGGTTTTGAAGGAAAGAGGCAGGTGGGACCTGTGAGGGTTGGGCAGATACATGGATCGGATGGGTTTAGAGGGATAGGAGCAGGTGGGATGTGTGTTGGTTCAATGAATTCATTGATAGGATGCGTTTAGAGGGATAGGGGAAGGTGGGATGAATCCATGGATAGGATGGATTTGGAGGGATGGGGCATGGTGGGACCCGTATGGGTGGAACAGATCCATGAATAGGATGGGCTTAGAGGCAGGTAGTACATGTGTAGGTGTGTCAGATCCATGGATGGGATGGGTTTACAGGGATAGGGAGGTGGGACCCATGTGGGTGTGACAGATCCATGGAGAGGATGAGTTGAGAGGAATAGGCACAGTTGGGACCCATGTGGGTCAGACAGATCCATGGATAAGATGGGTTCAGAGGAATAGGGGCAGCTAGGAACCGTGAGGGTGGGACAGATTCATGGGTAGGATGGGTTTAGAGGGATAGGGGCAGGTGGGACCCGTGACGATGGGACAGATCCATGGATGGGATGGGTTTTGATAGGGTCAGATAGGACAATGTGGTTGGGATAAATTCATGGATAGGAAGGGTTTCAAGGGATATAGGCAGGTGAGTCCAGTGTGGGTGGGACAGATCCATGGATAGGATGGGTTTAGAGGGATAGAGGCAGTGTGGGTGGGACAAATTCTTGGATAGGATGGGTTTAGATGGATAGGGGCAGGTGTGACGAGTGTGGATGGGACAAATCCATGGATAGGATGGGCTTTGAGGGATAGGGGCAGGTGGGACCCATGTGGGTTGGACAGATCCATGGATAGGATAGGTTTAGAGGGATAGGAGCAGGTGCGACCCGTGACGTTGGGACAGATCCATGGATGAGATGGGTTTAGAGGGATATGGGCAGATGGGACTGATGTGGGTGGGATGCATTCATGGATAGGAACGGTTTAGAGGGATACAGGTAGGTGGAACCAGTGTGGGTGGGAGAGATCCATGGATAGGATGGGTTTAGAGGGATAGAGGCAGTGTGGGTGGGACGAATTCATGGATAGGATGGGTTTAGATGGATAGGGGCAGGTGGGACGAGTGTAGGTGGGCCAGATCCATGGATAGGATGGGTTTAGAGTGACAGGGGCAAGTGGTAATAGTGTGAGTGGGAAAGATCCATGGATAGGATGGATTTAGAGGTATAGATGCAGGTTGGACTCATGTGGGTACAATGAATCCATGGATATGATGGCTTTTGGGGGATAGGGGCAGATGGGACCCATGTAAGCGGGACGGATACATGGATAAGATGGGTTTAGAGGGATAGGGGTGGGTGGGACCTGTGTGGGTGGTAGAGATCCATAGATGGGATGGGTTGAGAGGGATGGGGGCAGGTCGGACCAGTGTGGATGGGACAGATCCACGAATGGGATAGGTTTTGAGGGATAGGGGAAGTTGGGACCCTTGTGTGGGGTACGGATACATGGATAAGATGGGTTCAATGGCATAGGGGTAGGTGGGACATGTGTGGGTGGGATAGATGTATGGATGAAATGGGTTAAAGGAGGTAGGGGCAGATGGGACCCGTGTGGGTGGGATGAATCTATGAATACGAAGGGTATAGAGGGATAGGGGCAGGTGGTACATGTGTGGGTGGGACAGATCCGTGAATGAAATGGGTTAAGAGGGATAGGGGCAGGTGCGACCGATGTGGGTGGGATGAATTAATGGATAGGAAGGGTTTAGAGTTATAAAGGGAAGTGGGACCAGTGTGGGTGGGACAGATCCATGGATAGGATGGGTTTAGATGGATAGGGGCAGGTGGGACCAGTATAGGTGGAACAGATCCATGGATAGGATGGGTGTAGAGGGATAGGGGCAGGTGGAACCCATGTGGGTTGGTCACATCCATGGATAGGATGTTTAGAGGGATAGGAGCAGGTGGGATCCATGTGAGTGGGACGGATCTAAGGGTTGGATGGGTTTTTAGGGATTAGGGCTGGTGGAAGCAGTGTGTGTGCGACAGATCCACGAATGGGATGGGTTTAGAGTGATAGGTGCAGGTGGGACCCGTGTTGATGGGACAGATCCATGAATGGGATGGGTTTTGAGGGATAGGGGCAGGTGTGACCCATGTGGGGGAGGGACGGATACATGGATAAGAGGGGTTTAGAAGGATAGGAGTAGGTAGGACATGTGTGGGTGGGATAGATCCATGGATGAAATGGTTTAAGAGAGGTAGGGGCAGGTGGGACCCATGTGGGTGGGATGACTCCATGGATAGGATAGGTTTAGAGGTAAAGGGGCAGGTGGGATTCATGTGGGTGGAGACGGATACATGGATAAGATGGACTTAGAGGGATAGGGGCAGGTGAGTCATGTGTGGGTGGGATACATCCATTGATGAAATGAGTTGAGGTATAGAGGCAGGTGGGACCCGTGTGGGTGGGATGAATCTATGAATAGGATGGGTTTAGAGGGATAGGCTCAGGTGGAACATGTGTGGGTGGGACAGATCCATGGATGAAATGGGTTAAGAGGGGTAGGGGTAGGTGGGACCCATGTGGGAGGTACAGATCATTGGAGAGGGTGGGTTTTGAGGGATAGGGACAGGTGGGACCCATGTGGGTGGGATGATCCATGGGTAGGATGGGTTTGGAGGGATTGGGACAGGTGGGACCTGTGTGTTTGGGATGTATACATGGATAGGATGGGTTTAGAGGGATAGGAGCTGGTGGGACCCATGTGGGTGGGTCAGATCCATGGATAGGATGGGTTTATTGGAATAGGAGCATGTGCGAATAGTGTGCTTGAGACCAATCCATGGATAGGATAGGTTTAGATGAATAGGGACAGGTGGGACCCATGTGGGATCGATGTGGGTGGGATGGATCCATGGATAGGAATGGCTTTGGAGGGATAAGAGCAGGTGGGACCCATGTGGGTGTGACGGATCCATGGATTAGATGGGTTTAGATGGATAGGGCAAGTGGGACCAATATGGGTGCAATTAATCCATGGATATGATGGGTTTAGAGGGATAGGGGCTGGTGGGACCCATGTGGTTGGGACAGATCCTTGGATAGGTTAGGTTTAGAGGGATGGAGGCAGGTAGGACCCGTGAGGGTTTGGCAAATCCATGGATCGGATGAGTTTACGGGAAAGGGGCAGGTGGGAGCAGTTAGGGTGGTACAGATCCATGGATCGGATGGGTTTAGAGGGATGGGAGCAGGTGGGATTTGTGTTGGTGGGATGAATCCATTGACAGGATGGCTTTAGAGGGATAGGGGCAGGTGCGACCCATGTGGGTGGGATGAATCCATGGATGGCATGAGTTTTGATGGGTAGGGGCAGGTGGGACCCGTGTGAGAGTCACAGATATTGGAGAGGATGGGTTTTGAGGGAAATAGACAGGTGGAAACACTGTGGGTGGGATGATCCAAGGGTAGGATGGGTTTGGAGGGATAGGGGGAGGTGGGACCCGTGTGTGTGGGATGAATCCATGGAAAGGATAAGTTTGGAGGTATGGGGCATGGTGGGACACGTGTGGGTGGGACAGATCCATGAATAGGATGGGCTTAGAGGAATAGGGGCAGGTAGTACATGAGTAGGTGGGTCAGATCCAGGGGTAGGGGCAGGTAGAACCCGTGTGGGAGTGACAGATCCATGGATAGGATAGGCTAAAAGGAATAGGGGCAGGTAGAACCCTTGTGGGTGGGACAGATCCATGGATAGGATAGGTTTAGAGTGATAGAGGCAGTGTGGGTGGGATGAATTCATGGATAGGATGGGTTTAGATGGATAGGGGCAGGTGGGATGAGTGTGGGTGGGACAGATCCATGGATAGGATGGGTTTAGAGGGATAGGGGCACTTGGGACCCATGTGAGTTGGACAGATCCATGGATAGGCTGAGTTTAGAGGGATAGGAGCAAGGGCGAGCAGTGTGGGTGGGTCAGATCCATGGATAGGATGGGTTTAGAGGGATAGGAGCAGGTGGGTGGGACTGATCCAAGGATACGATGTGTTTCGAGGGATAGGGGCAGGTGGGACCCATGTGGGTGGGACAGATCCATGGATAGGATAGGTTTAGAGGGATAGGGGCAGGTGCAACCCGTGACGTTGGGACAGATCCATGGATGCGATGGGTTTAGAGGGATAGGGGCAGATGGGACTGATGTGGGTGGGATGAATTCATGGATAGGAAAAGTTTAGAGGGATACAGGCAGGTGGGACCAGTGTGGGTGGGACAGATACATGGATAGTATGGGTTTAGATTGATAGGGGCAGGTGAGATCAGTGTGGGTGGGACAGATCCATGGGTAGGATAGGCTTAGAGGGATAGGGGCAGGTGAGATCAGTGTGGGTGGGACAGATCCATGGGTAGGATAGGCTTAGAGGGATAGGGGCAGGTGGGTGGCATTGATCCAAGGATACGATGTGTTTCGAGGGATAGGGACAGGTGTGTTCCATGTGGTGGGACGGATCTAAGGATTGGATGGGTTTTGAGGGATTGAGGCAGGTGGGAGCAGTGTGTGTGGGACAGATCCATGAATGGGATGGGTTTAGAGGGATAGGGGCAGATGGGACCCATGTGGGTGTGACGGATCCATGGATTGGATTGACTTTGAGTGATAGGGGCAGGTGGGACCCATGTGGATGGGACACATCCATGTTTAGGATGGGCTTAGAGGGATAGGGGCAAGTGGGACCAGTGTGGGTGTGATGAATCCATGGATACGTTGGATTTAGAGTGATGGGGGCTGGTGGGACCCGTGTGGTTGGGACTGATCCTTGGATAAGATAAATTTAGAAGGATAGAGGCAGGTGGGACCCGTGAGGGTTGGGCAGATCCATGGATCGGATGAGTTTGAGAAAGGGGCAGGTGGGAGCAGTGTGGGTGGTACAGATCCATGGATGGGATGGGTTGAGAGGGATAGGGGCAGGTGGGACCAGAGTGGATGGGACATGTCCATGAATGGGATGGGTTTAGAGGGATAGGGGCAGGTGGGTACAATGGGGGTGGGCCACATATACATGGATGTTGGATTTGCAGAGATAGGGGCAGGTGGACCTGTGTGAGTGGGACAGATCATTGGATAGGATGGGTATAGAGGGATAGAGGCAGTGTGTGTGAGATGAATCCATGGACAGGATCGGTTTAGAGCAATAGCGGCAGATAGTACACGTGTCAGTGGGACAGATCCATGGATGGGATGTGTTTACAGAGGCAGGGACATGTAGGACCCGTGTTGGTGGGACAGATCCATGGATAGGATGGGTTTAGAGGGATAAGGGCATTGGGACCTGTGTGGGTGGGACGAATCCATGGATAGGATGGGTTTAGATGGATAGAGGCAGGTGGGACCAGTGTTGGTGAGACAGATCCATGGATAGGAAGGGTATAGAAGGATAGGGGCAGGTGGGACCCATGTGGGTTGGACAGATCCATGGATAGGATGAGTTCAGAGGGATAGGGGCAAGAGTGAGCAGTGTGGCTGGGACAGATCCATGGATAGGATAGGCTTAGAAGGATAGAGGCAGGTAGGACCCGTGAGGGTTGGGCAGATCCATGGATTGGATGAGTTTAGGGGAAAGGGGCAGGTGGGAGCAGTGTTGGTGGTACAGATCCATGGATAGGATGGGTTTAGATGGATAGGAGCAGGTGGGATTTATGTTGGTTTGATGAATCCATTGATAGGAGGCGTTTATAGAGTGATAGGGGTGGGTGGGACCCATGTGGGCGGGTCAGATCCATGGATGGGATGGGTCTCGAGGGATTGGAGCAGGTGGGACCAGTGTGGATGGGACAGATCCATGGATAGAATGTGTTTAGAGGGATAGGGATGAATCCATGCACAGGGATGGCTTTTGGGGGATAGGGGCAGGTGGGACCCATGTGGGGGGGGTGGATACATGGATAAGATGGGTCTAGATGGATAGGGGTGGGTGGGACCTGTGTGGGTGGGACAGATCCATGATTGGGATGGATTTAGAGGGATAGGGGCAGGTGTGACCCATGTGGGGTGGGGGGGGGACAGATGCATGGATAAGATGGGTTTAGAGGGATAGGGGTTGGTGGGACATGTATGTGTGGGATAGATCCATGGATGAAATGGGTTGAGAGGTATGGGCAGGTGGGACCTGTATGGGTGGGATGACCCCATTGATAGGATAGGTTTAGAGGGAAAGGGGCAGGTGGGATTCATTTGGGTGGAGACGGATACATGGATAAGATGGGCTTAGAGGGATAGGGGCAGGTGAGTCATGTGTGGGTGGGATACATCCATTGATGAAATGGGTTGAGGGGTAGGGGCAGGTGGGACCTATGTGGGTGTGACGGATCCATGGATGAAATGGATTAAGAGGGGGAGGGGCAGGTGCGACCATGTGGGAGGTATAGATGATTGGAGAGGGTGGGTTTTGAGGGATAGGACAGGTGGAAAACCTGTGGGTGGGATGATCCATGGGTAGGATGGGTTTGGAGGGATAGGGGCAGGTGGGAAATGTGTGTGGGACAGATCCATAGATAGAATGGGTTTAGAGGGATAGGGGCAGTTGGGACTCATGTGGCTGGGATTACTCCATGGATAGGATAGGTTTAGAGAATAGGGGCAGGTGGGACCTATGTGGAGGGAACGGATACATAGATAAGTTGGGTGGGATAGATCCATGGATGAAATGGGTTAAGAGGGGTAGGGGCAGGTGGGGCCCATGTGGGGGGGATGAGTCCATGGATGAAATGGGTTAAGAGGTACAGGGGCAGGTGGGACCCATGTGCGTGCGATGATACTTTGAATAGGATGTGTTTAGAGGGATAGGGGCAGGTGGGACATGTGTGGGTGGCACAGATCCATGGGTGAAATGGGTTCAGAGGGATAGGGGCAGGTCAGACCCATGTGGCTGGGGCAGATCCATGGATAGGATGGGTTGAGAGGGATAGGGCTAGTGGGAGCCATGTGGGTGGGATGATTCCATTGATAGGAAAGGGTTTGGAGGGATAGGGGCTGGTGGGACAGATCCACGAATAGGATGGGTTTGGAGGGATAGTGGCAGGTGGGACAGAATGGTCAGCCTCTTTGCAGCCTGACTCTGTGACTATGTTCCCAGCGAGCACAGGTCAGACAAAATGAAATTAGGGTGAAGAAACACCTTGGAGGTGAGCCTGTGTGTGTCAAGGCAAATATTGAGTGCAAATATCTGCCTCCCATACCTCCTCTCTCCACAGATGGAGGGTCCTGATGAATGAAATGTGCAACGCCAGAATAATAAACTGCAAGCATTAATATTTCTTCCCTCCCACTCTGTTAATCATTTAAAGTTTCTTTTATTGTCACAGAATACATTAAAAATGTAACATATATGCCACACAAACTTCTGCCTGCCCCTAACAACAGGAGAAAGAGAAGCAGAGAGTCCCTTCTCAGAGCCACCAAGTCCCCAAGGATTCTCCTCCAGCGATTCCCACAGGCTCTTCAGCCGCACAAACTCCTGGTTGATCCATCGGCCGCCCGTCCTCCAGCACACGATCAGGGATCCTTCAGTGCCTTAAGCCCTCAGGATGTTTATTTCCCCGTGATAGAAGAGCCTGAACAAGGAGATACAGATTCAGCGTTGAAGGGCATCAGCTGAGAACAGAGATGCAGAGGTTTTTTTTCAGCCAGAGGGTGACGAATTTGTGGAATTTGTTGTCACAGGTGGTTGTGGAGGTCAGGTCATTGGGTGTCAAGGCAGAAATTGATGGGTTCTTGATTAGCTGGGCATCAAAGGTTATGGAGTGAGGCCAAGTGAATGAATTGATGAGTTGATGATGAAAAGGCAGGGCAGGCACGATGGGTTGGATGTGGCCTATTTCTGGTCCTCTGACACAAACAGGAAGCCTTCAGTGCCCGAGGCCCTTAGGTAACCATTCTCGTTCTCAGCACCCTCTTGAGTCCTGGCCCCGATACCTAGTTCCCAGGAGTCAGTCTCCAGAAACCCGAGTGGTATGCCTCCGAGGTCACCGTCCTGCAGGGTCGTCTCTTCTGATTCTCCTTCTCAAACAGGGCAGGGGGTTCTTCTCCCTCTAGAGTCTGCAATCCCCTCAAGCAGCTGCTGAGGATGGGCACAGACTCACAGTTAAAAACACCGTGGGCTCCTTCATCAGGCCGTTTGAAGCCTGAAGGGAGCTTCCGGTATTTTAAGTTCGGGTGGCAGGACCCTGCAGATCAACGCTGTGTCTCCATCCTCTCGACTCTGCACTAGCGGCACCTGGCTTTTATTTTCTTTCCTAGAAACAAATGCCTCCTCTTCCCCACAGTGAGGAAAATTCCAGCAAGGGAAGGAAAATTACACATCATTTTGCAAAACCAAGCTGAAGTGAAAAATGCAACAAGAACAGTTACAAATAATTTGGACCTCAGCTCCCAAAAAAAGGGGCTGGAGAGAGTGAAAAGTCCGATTTCCAATTTACTGTAATTGATGGCATCGGTGTGGGGACCGACAGCAGATGGCGGAGAGACTCCCGGCATCCAGTCACCAATCCCAGGCGGATCCCACCCCCTACACTGATCCCAACTCCCACATTGATCCAACCCCCCACTCATCCCCCACACTGATCCCATTCCCCACTCCCCCCAACAACCCCCCACACTGATCCCATCCCCACTCCCCCCCAACAACTCCCCACACTGATCCCACCACCACTCCCCCAACAACCCCCTACATTGATCCCATCCCCCACTACCCCAACATCCCCCACCATCTCCCCACACTGATCCCATCCCCCACTACCCCCAACATCCCCCACCATCTCCCCACACTGATCCCATCCCCCTAACATCCCCTCACACTGATCCCTCTCCCCAAACATCCCCCTCACACTGATCCAACCCCACTCCCCCAGCAGCTCCCACACTAATCCCACCCCTTACTCCCCAAAAATCCCCCCACACTGATCCCATCCCCCACTCCCCCCAACATCCTCCCACACTGATCCCACCCCCCATTACCCCCCATTACCCCCAACATCCCACCACACTGATCCCATCCTGTAGATCCCCCCCCACCAGTCCCCAACGATATATGGCGGTGAGCCACACACTCGACGTTGACCTTGCTCATCATTTTTTTTAACCCTAATTTTAACTTCACATTCAAGACCTAAGATATTATTGAGCCATTTTTGGGGAAGATAAAAGTGGGTCTTGTACACCATCGAATATTGTACCCCATGTGTCGTGATAACAGTTAAATCACTGCAGGGTGCTTGAATTAAGATGCAGGCTTCAAGCAGCGCTCACTTATGCAAGAGATCAACTACAACGGAAAGAATGTGGTTGGATGACCCCCCCCCCCTCCCATGCAGACACTTGCTCCACATTCTGGCGTCTGCAGCCTTCTGTCGTCACGGATACAAAAGTAATCATATCCTGCAAATGAAAATCACCAAATGCAGCAACCCCCATCCACCCTCTCCCCCGATAAAAACACGCAGGTTATCGACCATAAAACATTACAGCACACTCCAGGCCCTTCAGCCCTCCATGTAGTGCCAACACATATATTCCTTAAAACTACTAACCCCTCCCTCACCCGTAACCCTCTATTTCTCTTCCATCCATGTGTCTAAGTCTTTCAAATGCCCCCAACGTTCCAGCCTCCACTATCACCCCTGGCCAGGCGATCCAGGCTCCCACCACTCTCTGTGTAAAATAAACCTTCCCCTGACGTCTCCCCTAAACACCCCTCCCTTCATTTTGTACAGACGTCCGCTGGTGTTTGCTGATCCTGCCCTGGGAAACAGGTGCTGGCCATCCACCCTGTCAATGCCACTCGGAATCATCTAGACCTCTATCAAGTCTCCTCTCATCCTTCTACACTCCAAAGAGAAAAAGTCCCAGCTCTGCAAACCTTGCCTCATATGATTTGATTCCCAATCCAGGCAACATCCTAGTGAATCTCCTCTGGCCCCTCTCCAAAGCTTCCTCATCCTTCCTGAAATGAGGTGACAGAACAGAACACAATACTCCAAGTGAGGTCTCACCAGAGATTTGTAGAGTTATAACATGACCTCCCCACTCATGAACTCAATCCCATAGACCTTCTTAACTATCCCACCAACCTATGTGGCAGCCTTGAAGGATGTGTGGATTTAGACCCCAAGGTCCTGCTGTTCATCCACACTCTTAAGTAACTGACCATTAGTCCTGTCCTCAGTGATTATTTGCAATAACTTGCTGTTCACTATACGAGACTCATATTTATGAAACAATATTTATTTGTATTTTGAATATTTGTCCTGCATGCCAATTGTTCGTCTGCATGTGAGTTCTGTCTGGATCTGTGTCTGAGTGTTTTGCACCAAGGGCCGGAGAATGCGGTTTTGTTGGGTTGTACTTATGCAACCAGTTGACAACTGGAAATCTCAGATCCTCGGTGCATTAAAGTTACAGGGGACTTGCAATGAGTGGGACTGGAGGCTTGCACCCTCGGCCTATCAGCCACGCAGGGGACTTGCAATGAGTGGGACTGGAGGCTTGCACCCTCGGCCCATCAGCCACGCAGGGGACTTGCAATGAGTGGGACTGGAGGCCTGCACCCTCGGCCCATCAGCCACGCAGGGGATGACTTGCATTAACTGTAATCGGACACACAAGCTATGACCTGCAACTGGAAACTTGCAACTTCAACACATGCAGGCGAGTTGCAATGACCGTTAGGTGCCTCAGACGTGCAGGTGATGATTCGGAATAGCTGCAGTTTGCGAACTTGGACACGCAGTGTAATAGAGGAGCAGGTGATCTGCACTAACTGGAGATCTTGCACCCCCGTCCCGGTGCACTATTTCCGCAGGTGATCATTTGTGCGTCCACGAGCTTGCTGACTCCCCAACTCTCCTCTCTCCCTACTGTGCTCACCTGCGGGCCGTACAGGTCGGCCTCGGGCCGCAGCGCTCCACCAACTCCGCTGCACCGCCGCAATTGCTCTAAGAGGTGAACGCAGCAGGTCGACAGTTAACAGGAATGGGGGGGAGGGGGGGTGAAGAGACGAGCTCCGCTGACGCATGCGCGCGCGGCCCCCCCTCCCCTCGCGCGTCGAGAGAAGGCGAGCCGTAAAGAGGCGCACCTCTTCCAAACCAATCAACTGCCTCCTCTTCCCCCCCGCCCCGCCCCGTGCCACGACCCCACGCGCAGTGGGTCCAATCAGAGCGGGTGGGGCCCTTCGGTGCGCCTGGCTTTACCCACGTGGGGCTGCTCCAATCAGAAACGGGAAAGGAGGCTCTCAGCGCGCGCCCGGCTTGTCCCTCGCGGGGCTGGTCCAATCGAAGAAGCGTACGCTACTGAGCTGATTGACGTCCGCAAGTGCGTGGGAGAGCGCGAGGTGGGCGGGGTGGAATCTCCACAGGGCAATCGAGATCTGCGAAAGTCGTTGCCGTGGGCCACTCAGGGCAGAGTGCCGATGATTGACACGGGCTGCGGCCAATCATACACCAGGATGTGATTGGGTGCCGGGGTTTGACGAAGCCGTCCAATGACCGCAGTCTGGCCCTCTCTTGCACCTCTCCTCGCCCACCCCCTCCTCTGCCCCTCACCCCCACTCTTTCCCTCCCCTTCCCCACTCCTTGCTCACCCCTCCCCTGCCCCTCACCACTCCTTCCCTCCCTTTGCCCACCCCCTCCTCTGCCCCTCGCCCCTACTCCTTCCCTCCCCTTGCGTACCCCTGCCCCTCGCCCCCACTCCTTCCCTGCCCCTCCTCCCCTGCCTCTCCCCTGCACACCCCTGCCCCACGCCGCCACTCCTCTCCCCTGCCCCTCCCCTTGCACACCCCTTCCCCTCACCCCCACTCCTTCTCTCCCCTGCCCCTCCCCTTGACCTCCCCGCCCCTCACCCCCACTCTTTCCCTCCCCTTGCCCACCCCTTCCCCAACCCCTTGCCCACCCCTTCCCCTAACCCCTTGTCCACCTCTCCTCTCCTCTACCCCTCCTCTTGCCCATCCCCTCCCCTGCCCCTCACCCCACTCTTTCCTTCCCCTTGCCCACCGCTTTCCCCTCACCCTTTGCCCACCCCTCCACTGCCCTTCCCCTTGCCCACCCCTACCCTGCCCCTCCCCTTTCCTTGCCCCCTCCTCTTGCCCACCCCCTTCCCCTGCCCCTCCCCTTGCCTACCCTCTCCCCTGCCCCTCCCCTTCCCTACCCTCTCCCCTGACCTTCCCCTTGCCCACACCACTTCCCTTGCCCACCCCCTTCCCCTGGTCTTTCCCTCCTCCCCATTCACCTCCCCTGCCCTTCTCCTTCCTCATGCCAAAACCCTTACCCATCCTCCTACCCTGCCCACCCACTGCCCCTCCCTTAGCCCATACCCTTCTCCTTCAAACTCATTCTCCCACTCCCCAGAGAACTCCCTCCTCTGAGGCTACAGGGATCCAGTTCTGGGGGGAGTAGAAAGGCCAGGATGTCACTGAACATTGGACCCACAAGATGCCCATGGTTCATCCCCGTTGATAGTCCCAGAGCCGAGGTGACTCAGCCACCCAGACTCATCGAGAACCAGGAGCAGGGGGCGTTCTGTCTGAAGGTTGGTGAGCGGAGGCATAACACAGAACATAGAACATACCAACACAGTACAGACCAATCCCTCCCTTCACTTTGTACATGTGTCCTCTGGTGTTGGCTGATCCTGCCCTGGGAAATAGGCGCTGGCCGTCCATGTTATCTCTGGCTCTCATAATCTTGTAGACCTCCACTAAGTCTCCTGTCACCCTTCTTTGCTCCAATTGGACGGCACGGATTTGTGGGCTGAAGTGGCCTGTTACCATGTAGCATGTCTAAATTTAAATTTGCCTGGATTGGAGAGTGTGTCTTATGTATATTTGTATATAGCATTATTTTTTAACTTCCGGTTGGATGCTAATTGCACTTCATTGGCTTTGTATTTCACTTGGCACAATGTCAATAAAGTTGAATTTAATCAAATCGAAGTTAATCTAATTATGAGGCAAGGTGAACAGAGCTGGGGATTTTCTCTTTGGAGCGAAGAAAGATGAGAGGAGATGATAGAGGTCTACAAGATTGAGAGGCAGAGGTAAAGTGGATAGCCGGTACCTGTTTCCCAGGGCAGGATCAGCAAACACCAGAGGACGTCTGTATAAAGTGAAGGGAGGGAAGGGAAGATCAGGGGAGACAGAATGGGAAAGTTTTACACAGAGAGTGGTGGGTACCTGGAATGTTTTGCCGGGGGTGGCATCCTCCAAGTGTGGTGTGGCCAATATCTTGTAAAGCATTACATCCTTGGTTTTAGTTTGTGGTCCTCTCAAAATGAACGCTAATGTTGCAATGAACAGCACAATACAGTCCCGTCAGCCCACAGTATTGTGCTGGCAGCGTATTCCTTGCACCCTCCCCCCCCCCCGCCACTCTATAAATGGATCCTTGACTTTCTCATCAGAAGACCACAGTCAGTACGATTTGGAAACAACATCTCCTCCTCACTGATCATCAACATAGGTGCACCCCAAGGATACGTGCTTAGCCCACTGATCTACTTGTATACACCCACGACTGTGTGGACAGGAACAATTCCAATGCTATCTACAAGTTTGCCAACGACACCACAATGGCTGGCAGAATCACAGACGGCAACGAGGAAGGGTACAGGAGGGAAATAGATCAGCTCGTTGAGTGGGGTCACAACAACAAACGCACTCAATGTCAGCAAAACCAAGGAGATAATTGTGGACTTCAGGAGGGAGTCGGGGGAACATGACCCAGACCTCTTCGAGGGCTCAGTTGTGGAGAGGATCAAGAATTTCAAATTCCTGGTGGTTGAAATCTCTGAGGATCTGTCCTGGAGTCTCCAGATTGATGTAATCACAAAGAAGGCTGACCAGTAGCTACACTTTGTGAGGTGTCTGAGGAGATTCGGTCTGTAACCGAAGTCTCTCATAAACTTCTACAGGTGGACCATGGGGAGCATTCTGGCTGGTTGTATCACTGTCTGGTATTGGAGGTGTCAACTCTCAGGACAAGAATAAACTCCAGAGGGTTGTTCACTCAGCCTGCAACATCACAGGCACCAGACTTCACTCCATCGAGGATGTCGACATGAGGCGGAGTCTTCAAAAAGCAGCCTCTATCCTCAAAGACCCCCCCCACCCCCCAGGCCTGGCCCTCTTCACTCTGCTACCATTGGGGAAAAGGTCCAGAAGCCAAAAGACAAGCATTCGCGGCAAAAGGACAGCTTCTTCCCCATTGCCATCAGATTCATGGAATGATCCATGAACCCAAGATACTGCCTGACTTTTCGTTCACTGTTATTTTTTATATAGTAACGTTGTCTCTTCTCTTTGGCTTGGCTTCGCGGATGAAGATTTATGGAGGGGTAATGTCCACGTCAGCTGCAGGCTCGTTTGTGGCTGACAAGTCCGATGCGGGACAGGCAGACACGGTTGCAAGATGGTTATAATATGCATGTTTGCTCTATGATGCTGCCGCAAAACACCAAATTTCAAGATTTGTTTTTTTTTATTTTTTATTTTTCACACTATAAACCACATTGATCAAGACACATACATTTTCCTTTTCAAATATATACAGTGTCGTTTTCTCCCCCCCTCCCTCTTCCCATCCCACCCTCCCTACCTCCCCTCCCATTTATTTAAAGTTCAGAATACAAGATACATTAAACCAGTCAAACAATGTTGTCACTCAATAAAAATAAACAAGAAATTCCACTGAGTCAATTCTTTTCATTATCTTCTCCTTCTGTCATTTGAGGTAGTGAATGTCCCCGGTAGGTTTTCTCTATTGTGTTTCATGTATGGCTCCCATATTTGTTCAAATATTGTAATGTTATTTCTTAAACTATATGTTATTTTTCCTAATGGAATTCATTTATTCATTTCTATATACCATTGTTGTATTCTCAAGTTATCTTCTAATTTCCAGGCTGACATAATACATTTTTTTGCTACAGCTAGGGCTATCCTAACAAATCTTTTTTATGCTCCATCCAAATCGAGTCCAAATTATTTGTTTTTTATGTTACTTAGGAGGAAGATCTCTAGGTTTTTTGGTATATTGCTTTTTGTGATTTTATTTAATATCTGGTTTAGATCTTCGCAAAATTTTTTCACTTTCTCACATGTCCAGATTGCATGAATTGTTGTTCCCATTTCCTTTTTACAGCAAAAACATCTGTCTGATACTGTTGGGTCCCATTTATTGAACTTTTGAGGTGTAATGTATAGCCTGTGTATCCAGTTATATTGTATCATACGTAACCTCGTATTTATTGTATTTCTCATAGTTCCAGAGCATAACTTCTCCCATGTTTCATTCTTTATCTTTATGTTTAGATCTTGTTCCCATTTTTGTTTAGTTTTACCATTTGTTTCCTCATTCTCCTTTTCTTGTAGTTTAATATACATGTTATAAATTTTTTGATTATCATTGTGTCTGTAATCACATTCAAAATTACTTCCCTCTGGTAACCTCAGACTGCTTCCCAATTTGTCCTTCAAGTAGGATTTCAGTTGGTAGTATGCCAACACTGTATCGTGAGTTATATTATATTTATCCTTCATTTGTTCAAAGGATAATAATTTATTTCCTGAAAAGCAATTTTCTATTCTTTTGATCCCTTTTTTCTCCCATTCTCTAAAGGAAAGGTTATCTATTGTAAAAGGGATATTTTGCGTCAGTATTAGTTTTGGTAGTTGGTAATTTATTTTATTCCTTTCGAAATGAATCTTCTTCCAAATATTGAGCAGATGATGTAATACTGGAGAATTCCTGCGTTGTACCAATTTTTCATCCCATTTATATAATATATGTTCGGGTATCTTCTCCCCTATTTTATCTAGTTCTAATCTAGTCCAATCTGGCTTTTCCCTTGTTTGATAAAAATCTGATAGGTATCTTAATTGTGCGGCTCTATAATAATTTTTAAAGTTTGCCAGTTGTAAGCCTCCTTGTTTATACCATTCTGTTAATTTATCTAGTACTATCCTTGATTTCCCCCCTTTCCATAAAAATTTCCTTATTATTTTCTTTAACTCCTCGAAGAATTTCTCCGTCAAGTGTATTGGCAATGCCTGAAATAGGTATTGTATCCTTGGGAAAATGTTCATTTTCATACAGTTTATCCTTCCTATTAGTGTTAGTGGTAAGTCTTTCCAATGCTCTAAGTCGCCCTGTAATTTTTTCATTAGTGGATAATAATTGAGTTTATATAGATGGCCGAGGTTTTTATTTATTTGTATACCTAGGTATCGTATTGCTTGCATTTGCCATCTGAATGGTAATTCTTTCTTAAATTTTGAGAAATCCGCATTATTCATTGGCATTGCTTCACTTTTATTTGCGTTAATCTTGTATCCCGACACTTCTCCATATTCCTCAAATTTCCGATGTAATTCTTTTATTGATATTTCTGGTTCTGTTAAGTATACCATAATGTCACCTGCAAATAAACTGATTTTATATTCCTTGTCTTTTATTTTTATCCCTTTTATTTTATTTTCTGTTCTTATCAGTTCTGCTAGTGGTTCTATGGCTAACGCGAACAATAAGGGCGATAGTGGGCATCCCTGCCTTGTTGATCTGCTTAAGTTAAATTGTTTTTATATTTATCTATTTACTGTCACTTTTGCCAATGGCCCCTTATATAATGCTTTAATCCAATTAATATATTTCTCTGGTAAGCTGAATTTTTGTAGTACTTTGAATAAATAATTCCATTCTACTCTATCAAAGGCCTTCTCTGCGTCTAAAGCAACCGCTACTGTTGGAGCTTTATTTCCTTCTACTGCATGAATTAAGTTAATAAATTTACAAATTTTGTCTGTTGTTCGTCTTTTTTAAATAAATCAAGTTTGGTCTAGATTTACTATTTTTGGTACATAGTCGGCTAATCTGTTTGCTAATAGTTTAGCTATTATCTTATAATCTGTGTTAAGAAAAGATATTGGTCTATATGACGCTGGTGCGAGTGGATCTTTCCTTGTCTTTGGTATTACTGTAATTATTGCTGTTTTGCATGAATCTAGTAAGCTTTGTGTTTTATCAATCTGGTTGATTACTTCCAGGAGGGGAGGAATTAATAAATCTCTAAATGTTTTATAGAATTCTATTGGGAATCCATCCTCTCCTGGTGTTTTATTATTCGGTAGTTTTTTTATTATCTCTTGTATTTCTACTATTTCAAATGGTTCTGTTAATTTATTTTGTTCCTCTATTTGTAATTTTGGTAGTTCAATTTTAGTTAAAAATTCATCTATTTTGCCTTCTTTCCCTTCGTTTTCAGTTTGGTATAATTGTTTGTAGAATTCTCTGAAGTTTTCATTAATCTCCGTTGGATTATATGTGATTTCTTTGTCTTTTTTCCTTGATGCCAATACCATTCTCTTAGTTTGTTCTGTCTTAAACTGCCACGCTAGAATTTTGTGCGTTTTTTCTCCTAGTTCATAATATTTCTGTTTTGTCTTCATTATGTTCTTCTCCACCTTATATGTTTGTAGTGTTTCATATTTTACTTTTTTATCTGCCAATTCTCTTCTTTTAGTTGTGTCTTCCTTCATTGCTAATTCTTTTTCTATATTTGCTATTTCCCTTTCCAACTGTTCTGTTTCCTAGTTGTAGTCCTTCTTCATCTTGGTTACATAACTTATTATTTGCCCTCTGATGAACGCTTTCATTGCGTCCCATAGTATAAACTTATCTTTCACTGATTCCGTATTTATTTCAAAGTACATTTTAATTTGTCTTTCAATTAATTCTCTAAAATCCTGCCTTTTGAGTAACATGGAGTTTAATCTCCATCTATACATTCCTGGAGGGATGTCTTCTAACTCTATTATCAATATCAGGAGTGAGTGGTCCGATAATAGTCTAGCTTTATATTCTGTTTTCCTAACTCTGTCTTGCATGCGAGCTGATAACAGGAATAGGTCTATTCTTGAGTATGTTTTATGTCTACCCGAATAGTATGAATATTCCTTTTCCTTTGGGTGTTGTTTCCTCCATATATCCAAAAGTTGCATTTCTTGCATCGATTTAATTATAAATCTGGTTACTTTGTTCTTTCTGTTAATTTTTTTCCCAGTTTTATCCATGTTTGAATCCAAATTAAGGTTGAAATCCCCTCCTATTAGTATGTTCCCTTGTGTGTCTGCTATCTTCAAAAAAATATCTTGCATAAATTTTTGATCTTCATTAGGTGAATATACATTGAGTAAATTCTAAAACTCCGAATATATCTGACATTTTATCATTACATATCTCCCTGCTGGATCTATTTCCTCTTCTATTTTAATTGGTACATTTTTACTGATTAATATAGCTACTCCTCTAGCTTTTGAATTATATGACGCTGCTATTACATGTCCTATCCAATCTCTCTTTAATTTCTTGTGCTCCATTTCAGTTAAGTGTGTTTCTTGCACGAATGCTATATCAATTTTTTCTTTTTTCAGTAAATTTAGCAGTTTCTTCCTTTTGATTTGGTTATGTATTCCATTAATATTTAAAGTCATATAGTTCAACATAGCCATTTCATACTTTGTTTATCTTTCCTTTCTGTTTCCTCATCATCATCTTTCCTTCTTATCCATTTCTGCTTTCTTGTTTTGAACACTTTTGAAGACAACATTTCTAAAACATCAAACATTTCCCTTATTCTCCTATCTAAAATTTCTTTAACCCCACTATCACCTCCCCTTCCTGAGTTGCCCTTTATCCCTTGTCGGGCAACCACATCTCCCCTCTCCATTTGGATTTACGAATTCACTCGCAAGCGTCAACTGATTTCGCAGTGACCGTAACTCCTCCCCACCTCGCCCCCCCAGAAAAGATTCTAATTTTCATATGCAACAAAGGTCACTCTCTTAATTCCCTCCTTCCTTCCTCTCTTCCCTTTCTTTCCCTTATTAATTCTTATCTATACATTTTCCTTTAAATACGGATACACTCATGTACACACATATATACATACACACACACACACATATATATATATATATATACATATATATATATATTTTATATACATACATATATATACATATATATATATATACCCATATACACACATACATACATGGTCATTTTTGCTCTTGTTACATGTCTTCATCTCTCTGTCTGTTTTGTAGTTGTTCTGCAAATTTTCGTGCTTCCTCCGGATCCGAAAATAGTCTGTTTTGCTGCCCTGGAATAACTATTTTAAGTACCACTGGGTACTTTAGCATAAATTTATATCCTTTTTTCCATAGGATCGCTTTTGCTGTATTAAACTCCTTCCTCTTCTTCAGGAGTTCAAAACTTATATCTGGATAGAAAAAATTTTTTTGACCTTTGTATTCCAGTGGCTTTTTGTCTTCTCTTATTTTCTTCATTGCTTTCTCCAATATATTTTCTCTTGTTGTATATCTTAGGAATTTTACTAAAATGGATCTTGGTTTTTGTTGTGGTTGTGGTTTAGGGGCTAATGTTCTGTGTGCCTTTTCTATTTCCATTTCTTCCTGTAATTCTGGTCTTCCTAGGACCCTGGGGATCCAATCTTTTATAAATTCTCTCATATTCTTGCCTTCTTCATCTTCCTTAAGGCCCACTATCTTTATATTATTTCTTCTATTATAATTTTCCATTATATCTATCTTCTGAGCTAACAGCTCTTGTGTCTCTTTAACTTTTTTATTAGATTCTTCTAATTTCTTTTTTAAGTCATCTTCTTCCATTTCTTCGGCTGTTTCTCGTTCTTCCACCTTGTGCACTCTTTTTCCTATATCTGACATGACCATCTCTAATCTATTCATTTTTTCTTCTGTACTTTTTATTCTCCTTTTTATTTCACTAAATTCTTGTGATTGCCATTCTTTTATTGATTCCATGTATTCCTTAAAAAAAAATATATCCATTGTCTTGCCCTTCCCTTCATCTTCCATTTCTCTGTGTTCTTCTTCTTCTTCCTCTGGGTTGGTCATCTGTTGTTTCTTTGATTTCCTTTTACTCTCTTCTTTCTTGCTCTCGTTATTTTCTGTGTTTTCCTCTTGTTGTTGTGCTGTGGCTGTCATTCTCAGCTGTGGAGATCGACTCCTCAGCTGGTCCCCCCCTCCCGTCAGTGTTTTTTTTTGTCATGCGCGGTTGCGCACTTTTGCTTGGCTCCGTGAGCCATTTTTGTAGTCCCGAGCTCGGGACTTCGACTGACCTGAGGGAGCGGGCTTCTCTCTCCACAGCGGGCCTCCTCGGACAGGTAAGGCCTTCACCTTCTTCTTCCGATGTCTTCTTCTCTTTTTCCCGTTGCTTTCGACTTTTCTTTCTTCGTTGCCATTTTCTTCCCACCCTTACTTTCACTTTATTTTAATTTTCGTGTTTGTGCCTTTGCGTTTTCTCTGTTTATTTTTAAATTTTTCCAGAGAGGGCTGGAGTTCCCCGACCGGCCACTACTCCATCACGTGACTCCTCTTTTTGGCCATCTTGAGTTCTCAGCAAAAAGCTGAAAATTGATATCTATCTCCCTCATCAAAAGGAGGCACTAGATTTACCTCTCGACCAGGCAAAAACCTCTCCCCAGGAGTTGCAGCCTCAGAACTCTTACTTTTTTCTATCTCCACCCTTAAGTTCTCTAAATTGAAACTGTCTGTCCCTTTCAATTTCCATGTTCCGTCTTTAAGCTTCCTCTAACTCATTTATCCTCTTGTTTTCAGCCTCCATCACTCTCCTTTTTTCTCTTTCTTCTTCTATCCTCAATTTCTCCAATTCCAATTCAAAAGATCTATTCTCTGGAAAATTTTCTAAGTCTTCCTCAACAAATTTTCCTTCACTTATATAATATTTCACTATTATCCTCTGCACCAGCTTTAAGTTAGCTTGCAAAAATTCCAGACACCTTTACTTTCACTTTATTTTAATTTTTGTGTTTGTGCCTTTGTGTTTTCTGTTTTTTTAAAACTTTTCCGGAGAGGGCTGGAGTTCCCCGACTGGCCACTACTCCATCACGTGACTCCTCCTTCAAGACTTGTTCATGACAATAAATCCTATTTCTGATTCTCTGGGTGAAGAATTTATCTCTTGCATCTCCTCTGTACTTACTCCCAAGCATATTAAAACTACACTCCCTTATATTGGCCATTTCAGCTGGAGGATAAAGCCTCTGGCCATCCACACAATCAAATCCTCTTATTATCGTCTGCATCTCTATCTGGTCAGTCCTCATGCTCTGTCACTCCAAAGAGAAAAGACCAAGTCCCCTCATGAGGTATGTTCTCCAATCCAGGCAACATCCTTGTAAATCTCCTCTGCACCCTCTCTATTGTGTCCTCATTCTTCCTGCAATGAGGTGACCAGGTATGTACACAATATTCCAAGGGTGGTCTCACCAGAGTTTTGTAGAGCTGCAGCATTACCTTCCAGCTTTTGAACTCAGTCCCCCAACTAATGAAGGCCGGCATACCATAGCTCTTGAACCTTAAGGTTCAGACTGTACAAGATCAAGTCCAGTCACCTTTATTTATTGTTCATACTGTGGTCGCACGGTAAAGATGAGATAGCGTTTCTCCAGGACCAGAGCAAATTTACATAAATATAAGTTAGAATAGAAGTTAAACACATTGAAATATTAAAATATTAAGATGTATACAGTAAAAGTCCACAGGACATTATCCACATCTGTTCTGGAAATTTAGAGGCCTGATGGCTCGGAGGGGAGAAACTTGCCCAATCTGGACGTCATGGCCTGAGTGCTATAGTACCTCCTACTAGATGGCAGAAGGGAGAACAGTTTACGTGAGGCGAGTGTGGAAACCTTCACATTGTTTATTACCTTGCTCCTGTATCAAGTGTTGTCGATGTCCTTCATAGTAGAAAGAGACCCCCAATGATCTTCTCCTTTGACTTCACAATCCTCTGCAGGGTCTTGTGGTTTGGTACAGTTTCCAAACCAGGTGGTGATGCACAGGGTGCTCTCAATACATCTGTAGAACGTAGTGAGGACAGAGGATGGGAGATGGGCTTTCCTCAGTCTTCACAGGAAGTGGAGGTGGAAGTGGGCTTTCTTGGCTATGGAGCTAGTGTTGAGGGACCGGATGTGGTGAAACAGAAAATTCTGGGACTGTAGTAAATACACAAATGTGCTGGAGAAACTCACCAAGTCCCGCAGCATCCATAGAGGACAAAGATACTTTTTTTTTTACTGAAAATAAGAATTTATTCACGATAAATTATTTACAGACATTTCAAACCTCTTCCCACCCTTGGTTTCCTAACCATAAATTTTCATCTCTGTACCTTGTTACATTCATTTCTTTTATACCATTGCCACCGCTGTGGCACCTTGTTGTTACTCCCCACACCCCCCCACCTCTGCTGCCTGAGGGGCTTCCCCTCAGTCTCAACCCCTTCAGTGCCTGGTAACGGGAGGACTCTAGACTGTGATCCTTCCCAACAACTGTGCCAAGCCTCAGTGCATCCCTCAGAGTGTACTGCAGCTAGTCAGCACCCTTCCTTCACCAACATCTCCATGGTCTACCAGCATTTCAGGATGTTGGACTCCGTCTGCATCCCTGGGAACAGCCCGTAGGTCAGAGAGTCCTCTGTCACGCTGCTGCTGGGGATGAACAATGCCAAGGACCCCTTGCATCCTTCTCTGCACGCTCCATAACCAAAGTCTCAAGCTTGAGCAAAAGCCAGGTATGCGCTTGAATAAATCAGAATTTATTGTCATGAATGAGACACAAAATTTGTTGTTCTGCAGCAGCGTTACAGGTGTAAATATTGTTATAAAATTATATTTAAAAATAAATCAATTAGTGCAAAAGATTAGAAAAGGTGAGGAAATGTCTATAAGTTCATTGTCCGTTCAGAAATCTGATGGCAGCAAGGAAGAAGCCGTCCTTCTGCTGATGGGTTCTCATCTTCTGGCTCTTGTACCTCCTTCCTGATGGTAGCAGAGTGAAGAGGACCTGGCCTGGGAGGTGAGGGTTCCTGAGGATAGAGGCCGATTTCTTGAGACACTGCCTCTTGTAGGTGTCCTTGATGGAGTGAAGTTTGGTGCCCATGATGGTTCAGTCTGAATTAACAACCCTCTGGAGTTTTTCTCCTGTCCTGAGTGTTGGCGCCTCCGTACCAGACAGCGATGCAACTGGCCAGAATGCTCTCCATGGTTCACCTGTAGAAGTTTATGAGAGCCTTTGGTGACAGACCGAATCTCCTCAGACACCTCACCAAGTTTTGCCGCTGGTGAGCCTTCTTCATGATTGCATTAACGTGGAGGCCCCAGGACAGTTCCTCAGTGATTTTGATACCCTGGAATTTGAAGTTCTTGACTCTCTCAACTACTGAACCCTCAATGAGGACTGGTTCATGTTCCCCCCAACTTCCTCCTGAGGTCTTGGTTTTGCTGACGTTGAGAGGAAGGTTGTTGTTGTGACACCATTCAACAAGCTGATCAACCTCCCTCCTGTACTCTTCCTTGTCGCCTTCTGTGTCTCTGCCGACAACTGTGGTGTCATCGGCAAACTTGTAGATGACATTGAAATTGTGCCTGGGTGTATAATGAGTAGAGCAGTGGGGTAGGCATGGATCCTTGAGGGGTGCCTGTGTTGATGATCGTGAGGAGGAGATATTGTTTCCAATTGATACTGACCGTGGTCTCCGATGAGGAAGTCAAGGATACAGTTGCAGAGGTGGGTACAGAGGCCCAGGATTTGGAGCTTGTTGACCAGCACTGAGGGAATAATGGTGTTGAAAGCCGAGCTGTAGTCGATGAAGAGCCCCCGTGTGTATGATTTTCAAAATGTTCCAGAGCTGAGTGGAGGTGAGGAAGGAGAGGAAGGAAGCAGGCAAGGGGGGGGAGGGGGAGTGGAGGAGAGGAAAGATAAAAGGGCAGGGGAGGAGGAGGGGAGGGAGGAAGGGGAAGGGAAGTGGCTCTGTGAATGCAGTGGAGGAGACTTTGGGATAGGGGAAGGGAGACGGGGGAGGCCAAGCAGAACCAGAGAAGTCGATGCTAATGCCGTCCGCTTAGAGGGTGTGCAGACAGAAGATGAGGCATTGCTCCTCGTCTGTGCTGAAATATTTTTCTCCCTGGTGATGGGTTGTGCAGATGGCTGGCTCCTCCCCCATCTACCGATTATATAACCCAGGTTTCCTGCCTAACCCCAGAGATTGTTTCCAGGGTAGGGACTAAGGGGTACGCAGTCATTGGGTCTGTGCAACTTATGATGCTGCCATTAAGGCTTTGAAGGCTCAATACCTGAAATTGCAAAACAAGGTCCTAGCGTGGCATCGACTCGCTCTATATCAGCAGCGGCCTGAAGAAACCATCAACTATCTGCTTGACCTGTGGACTCTTGCCAAGAAGTGCTGATATGAAACGGCTACCGGCCATGTTCGTGAGGAAGAGCAGATCCGGGACCCCCTAGTCACGAGGGTCCACTCGAGATGTGTGAGGCAGCAGCTACTTGAGTCGGGTAAGAAAGACTTGGCCAGCCACGTTGAACTGGCCAAGTCCCTTGAGCAAGCCCAGCCCAAGACCGATGACCTTGAGGGCAACGACAAAGTTCTCCCCCGAGAACCCTTCCCAGGACCAGTAGCCCCCGCTGCCCCGCCACCTCCCGTGCTAGAGTGCACTTTCACGCTAGGGAGTGCTTCTTCTGCAGTAGAAGGCAGCATCCTCGCTCTCGATGCCCAGTGAAGGACTCTGCTCCAGCTGTGGTAAGAGGGGACACTGGATGAGGGTCTGCCACATGAAGGGAACGCCTGGGAAATCCACAGCCTGCACAGCTCCCAACTCCGACTCCAAGCCATCATCCTCAGCCCCGAACTCGCCAGAACCCACCTGCTTCACTACCCGGCAAAGGACGGTGGCAGTGGGAAAATGGCATGAATTTTGCCATGATTCAAATTTAGTGCCATCATTCTCAGAGGAGGAAGAAGGGTGGTCATCTTGCCTGCCAGTGCATCAGGAAGGAGGAGGCAACTCGAGCGAGGAGGACTACGGAGTCTCCAGGGTCCTACCATCGATGGTTCTGAACCGAGACACACCACATCAACTCTATAGTGATTGTCAAGGCAAATGGACACTCAACAGAAAATTTCATAGATTCTCAGACTGTTCGGGAATACAAACTTAAATGGTATCCTTCCAATTACCGTACATTTGTAGCATCTCATTCACACTTGACTCATATCCAAGAACATTTTACATTTGTCTTTTGAAGGGGGGGAGTTTTGTAAACTTTGGTTGTATATGCTTAACAATTTGTGTGCTTCAGTACTGTTGGATCTTGGCTTCTTGTGTCACCTTAAAAGCTTGGAGTATTCTGGTCCCCTCCCTCCCATAACAGCTCAGAACGGAGGGCCATTAAAATCGGAGCCCACATGCAGCCTCTCCACACTTAATATTAACCCCCACCCCTCTTCCCAAACCTGTCCCAGATTGCAAGCCGATTGCTACAAAGAGCAGGCGGTACAGAGCTGCTGATCGAGAGTTCATAAAATCAGAGACTCAACGCCTGCTCAACGAGAAAACCATTGAACTCAGCACCTGCCCGTGGAGAGCACAAGTGGTGGCAGTAAAAGGGGAAAATAAGTCCAGGCTAGTAATTGACTATAGCCAAACAATTAATCATTTCACACTCCTGGACATGTCCCCCCTCCCTCGAATTGCGGACATGGTGAATGATATTGCGCAGTATCGGGTCTATTCGACCATCAATCTGACGGCTGCCTATCACCAGCGGCCAATCCGTTCCGAGGACTATACTGCTTTTGAGGCAAACAGCTGGCTCGATCAATTCCGGAGGGTCCATTTCAATATTACCAATGGAGTTTTTATCTTCCAGAGGCAGATGGACAGAATGGTGGATGAGTGCAGGTTGAAGGCTACCTTCCCTTACCTTGATAATCTCAACCATCTGTGGTCATACCTTGGAGGATCATATTTCAACCTTCAGAGGTTTCTCCATGCAGCGAAAGCCCTGAACCTCCCTCCAGTCGTGAGAGCTTTTATTCGGCTACACTGCCTTGTCCCACTGACCTGCACCCACTCCATAGCCCTCCGCACCTGTCCAAATTCTTCTTAAATGTTGAAATTGAGCCAGTATTCACCACTTCAGCTTGCAGGTCATTCCACACCCCCACCGCTCTCTGAGTGAAGAAGTTCTCCCTCATGTTCCCTCTTTCATTCTTAACCCAAGTCCTCTGGTTTGTATCTCACCCACCCTCAGTAGGAAAAGCCGACTTGCATTTACTTGAAACCCCTCATAATTTTGTATACCTCTTTCAAATCTCCCCTCATTCATCTATGCTCCAGGGAATAAAGTCTTAATCTGTTTAACCAAGTCCGGGCAACATCCCAGTAAATCTTCTCTGCAATCTTTCTATCTTATTGATATCTCTCCTGTAGTTAGGTGACCAAAACTGCAGACAATCCTCCAAAACTGGCCTCACCAACGTCTGAGAAACCATTTACTGTTGAGAGTGTAGGCAATATTTTATATTGCTAATTCCCTCTGTAGATTGGCACTGTTGCTATGTAACCAGTAGAACTGTCTTTGGGTCTGTAATTACCTGTCTGCAGCACCTCAATATCTGCCCCCGTAAATGTGAAGACAATTGGTTGTTGCCCAGAAGATTTTCTCCAGAATGTTCCCCCCTCAGCCTCCATCCCTCCAGGGAGAAAAATTCCACCCAATCCTGCCTCCTCTCCTTATACATTGAGCTCCAATTCCAATCCCAGGAAAATCTTTTCAAGCTCAGAGGCTGGGAGAGCAGAACTGCCCCCGAAACTTCTCGTGCAGTCTCACCCACACCTCCTGCAGGTTGTAATGGGATGTCCCCGCTTCTGGTCTTGGTACCCCATCCAATGAAGGCAAGTGTGGCACACTGCTTCTTTCACTGTCCTGTCAACGTGTCTCCATTTTCAGGGAACAAAGACCCTGTACCACGAGGTCTCTCTGTCCTACAACACTCCCCACCGTTCACCGTGTCAGTCCCTGTACCCTGAGGTTTTTCTGTTCTACAACACTCCCCACCGTTCACCGTGTCAGTCCCTGTACCCAGAGGTCACTCTGTTCTACAACACTCCTCAGCGTTTACCGTGTCGGTCCCTGTACCCAACGTCTCTCTCTGTTCTATAACACTCCCTAACGTTCATCGTGTCAGTCCCCTCCTTTGTCCCATTGACTCCTTCACTTCTCTTGTGCAAGTTCTCCCCCAGACAGGTAGAATGGCCACCTCTATTCCCAGAGGAACAGGACTGACAATGCTGGAATATACAATCCAGCACAAGTCTTGTTGCTAGGGAACAAACTCTCGCTGTTCCATTTATAAAGTGTTTTATCCACCACAGATAGATCCTGTTGTGTGTTCTGGAGACAATTACAGACACAATTGGTCCCAAGCCATCAAAAGAGAAAGCGAAAGATGGCAGAGAGACATCATGTTCCAGAAATGAGGCAAACCCTGAGTCAGTCAGACTCCATGGATACTGGGACAGGGAACTGTGCAGTGTTTCTGGTGTGGGATACAGAGATGGGAACTGTGCACGATGCTTTTGGTGTGGGATATGGAGACCAGGATCTGTGCACGGTGTTCCCAGTGTGGGGTACGGAGACGGGAACTGTGCACGGTGCTCCCAGTGTGGGATACGGAGATGGGAACTGTGCATGGTGTTCCCTGTGTGGGATACGGAGACGGTGAACTGTGCCCGGTGCTATTGGTGTGGGTTACAGAAACCGGAACTCTGCACAGTGCTCCCGGTGTAGTCAAATCCCTGGGGGGGGGGGGGGGGAGTTAGTCTATATACATGATATCCACCATACCCCCCACATTGTGCCTCCTCCATGTACGATGAAAATGTACATCTCCCACAACCCTAGAGAGTTGCAGCAACCCCTCAATTACACTCCTGCTTTGATGTCTCCCTCATCCCCTGTATCTCCCTCCCTCCTAACCTCTGTGTGATGGCCTTTCTCTCTCTCCCTCCCTCCTCTCCTTCTTCACTGGTTTGTTATGAGTGTGTATGTGTGCCTGACTTTCTCCCTCTCTCCATTCTATCTCTGACCTGTACCCTCTCACTCAGGGCCTTTTCTCCCCCTTTATCCCATTCCCTCTCCCCTTTCTTTTGCCTTATCTCTTCTTTCTTTTCCCCTGTCATCCCCTCAATGCCCTCCCTGCTCTTCCTGCTCTCTCTCTCTCTTCCTCTCCCTTCACTCTCTCCATTCTCTTCCACCCCCTTCCTTTCACCCCCTCTCTTTCCTCATTTCCCCCCCACTCTCCTGTCTCTCTCCCCTCTCTTTCTGCCCTCTCCACACCTCTTTCCTACCTTTCCCCCTTTCTTCCCTTCTCTCCCCTCTCCCTCTCTGACCCCTCTCTTCCCCTCCTATTCTCTCTTTTCTGCATCTTTCTTTCTCCTTCCCCTCTCCCCATCTCTATCCTCCTCCCCCTTTCTCCCTATCCCCTCCCCTCTTTCTTCCTCTCTATCTCTCACACTCTCCCTTTCTCTCCCCTTTTCTCCCTCTCCTGCTTCTCTCTCCTCTCTCCCTCCCTCTGTTTCTGCCCCCTCTCTCTCCCTCCCTCTCCTTTCTCTCCCTCCTCCCCCTCACCCATCACTCTCACTGCCTCCATGAAGCAGCCTCCTGTAGCTGTGGTTGGGGCTGTGCGTATTGAAGGGGGCAGCTCTTCCCCCGGGGTGTGCGTGTGTGTGAGTGAGTGAGTGTGAGCTGCTGTAACATTGCTGCCTTCCCGAACACAAGCCGGCCGGTGCAGGAGCAGAGATCTGGTCTGGAACAGCAGAGAGAGACAGAGCTGTTGCCAGATACAGCAGCAAACAACCAGGTTGTCTGTGAGTGAGCACGGCAGCCAGAGGGAGGGGGAGCCACCCTCACATTCCCACACATTGCAGCTCCAGCAACAGGAACCGAGGTAGGGCAGAGGCACACATTCTGGGATTGGGGAGGGGTGTCTGTGTGAGAGAGAGAGTGCATTTGTGTAGGGGTGTGTGTAACAGTATGTCTGTGTGAGAGAGTGCATCTGTGTGTGAGAGAGTGAGTGCATCTGTATGTGTGTGTGTGTCAGAGAGAGAGATAGTGCATCTGTCTGCGTGTGAGAGTATGTGTGTGTGTGATATAGAGTGTATGTGTGTTGGTGTGTGTATGTGATTGAGTAACTGGGTGTGTAAATTGGTGTGTGTCTTTGAATGTCTCTGTGTGTGTGTATGTGAGTGAGTGACTGTGGATGTGTGTATGTGAGTGAGTGAGTAAGTGAGTGCATGTGTGGGTGTGTGTGAATTGCTGTGTGCCTTTGTATGTCTGTGTTTGTGTGAGTGACAGTGCGTGTGTGACAGTACGTGTGAGAGAGTGTATGTGTATTGACGTGTGTGACTGGATGTGTGTGTGTGAGTAGATGTGTGTTTGTGTATGTGATTGAGTGACTGTGGGTGTGTGTGAATTAATGTGTGCCTTTGTATATCTGTGTGTGTGTGTGTGTGTGTGTGTGCATACACACACGCGCAAGTCCATGTCACTATGTGTGTGTCTGTGTCTCTGTGCGGGTGTATATGATTGCCATTTTGTGTGTGAGTGTGTGTGACACTGAGTATGCTTTGGTGTGCCTGTATGCTGGTGTTGGTGTGTGTGGGTGTGTGCGTGTGTTGATGTGTGTTTGTGTCTGTAAGACCATGTGTGTGAACAAGAATCTCCCTCCATCACCACCACTCCTTCACCTTTCTGAATGTGTGTGTACGTCTGTGTGTACGTGTGTTTCTCCCTATCACCTACCCCTCTCTCCCCTCTCCCTCTCAATCCCCTTTCCCCTCTCTTCTATCTCTCTCCCCATCTCTCTTCTCTACACCATTGTCTCCACACTTTCTCCCCCTCTACTAATGGGGGATGCCCCTTGTGTTTACCCTTGGGCCCTGAGTTCAGGATAATGATGGCCTGCGTGGACCCATTACAGGTCAGTGCACAGGGTCCATGGATGACCACAGGAAGTGAGGGAGGATTAGCAGAGAGGAGAGTGAGAGGGGAGTGAGGGAGGATTAGCAGAGAGGTGAAAGAAAGGGGAGAAGGGAAAGGGGGAAAATGAGGGGGAGGGGAGAGAGAGGGGAGAGGGTGGAGAGGGGGGAAAGATGGGGAGAGGAGGAGGGAGGGAAAAAGAGAGAGGGTGGCGAGAGGGGGAGAGGGTGGAGGGGAAGAGAGGGGAGAAAGAGGAGAGGGGAGAGAGGGTGGAAAGAAGGGAAAGAGAGGGGGTGGTGAGAGGGGGTGGTGAGAGGGTGGAGGGGGAGAGAGAGGAGAGAGATGATGGAGGGAGAGGGGAGAAGGGAGTGATAGAAGGAGAGAGGGCCCAGAGAGGACAGAGATCGGAGAGGGGGGACAGAAAGGGGAGGGGGGACAGAAAGGGGAGGGGGGACAGAAAGGGGAGGGGGACAGAAAGGGGAGGGGGACAGAAAGGGGAGGGGGGAACAGAAAGGGGAAAGGGGAACAGAAAGGGGAAAGGGGGAGAGGGAGAGATGGCAAAGAGAGGGAGAGAGAGTGGAGAGATGGGTAGAGGGGAGAGAAGGTGAAAGGGAAAGAGGGTGGAGAGAAGGGAAAGGGGGAGAGAGGGTGGTGAGAGATAATGGAGAGAGAGGGGAGGGGGGAGAAAGAGAGAGTAGGCTCAGAGGGGGAATAGAAACAGGAGAGGGGGAAAGAGGGAGACGGCAGAGAGAGGGCGGAAAGAGGGGGGGAGAGAGGGGAGGGGGGAAAGGTAAGAAAGAGGAGGAGAGGGGAGATAGGGTGGAGGGAGAGGGGAGAGTGCAGGGGAGTGGGAGACAAGAGGGAGAGGGTGGAGGGGAAGAGAGGGGAGAGGGTAGAGATAAGGGAAAGAGGAGAGAAAGAGTGGAGAGATGGTGAGGGAGGGAGAGAGAGAGTGGGTGGAGAGAGGGCAGGGAGTGAGAGAAGGGAGACCATTCAGGGAGGGGTGAGGAAGGCTCTTGTCACCCAGAGTCTCTTGCATCCCTTGACCAGCCACCAAGGAATTTGGGATAAGGCTGAGATCCTAATCCACACGGTTGCCTGGCAACAGGGAGATCTAGAAAGCTTGTGGGAGGCAGGAAGATAATACACAGTGGGGTGCCTGGAGCGTGGAAAGTTGGGGGGTGGGGGGAGGGTGTTCCCTTAGTTCCGGCCCCAGGGAGTGTGGGCCTAAATTATGGGCCCCAGTCGCGGAGTATATATATCTCCCCCCCCCCCCCCCCCCATAGTGCGGCTCCCTCAGTTGCGGCCCTGGGGAAGGTGGGCCTGGATTATGGGCTCCGGTCTCGGAGTATATACATCTACCTTGACAATGCGGCTCCCTCAGTCCCGGCCCCAGGGAGAGTGGGCCTGGAATATGGGCCCCGGTCCCGGAGTATATACATCTACCCCTGACAGTGTGGTTCCCTCAGTCGCGGCCCCGGGGAGGGTGGGCCTGGATTATGGGCCCTGGTCCCGGAGTATATACATCTCCCCCTGACAGTGCAGCTCCCTCAGTCCCAGCACCAGCCTCGATGGTGTTCTCACTGACGCCCACTTCTCTTTTCCAGGTTCCACCCCCCCATGCCTGGGACTGTTTCGGAGGACTGATACACCAGCTCCCTACCCTCCCACTCCCAACCCCGATGGAGGGTCCATTGCTTGCTGGCATCTTGCTGTGCCTGGCCTCGGGGGTAGCTTCGTCGCAGCCGTCCAACACCAGCCGTGACAGGCCCCCACCAGCTCTGAGCCTGCCAGAATCGGTAGGAGACCTGTGCCTGGGCTACTTCGACGTGATGGGCCAGTTCGACCCACCGTTCAACTGCACGGCTGGCTCCTACCTGTACTGCTGTGGCACCTGCCACTACCGTTTCTGCTGCGAGTTCCGCTCCTACCAGCTCGCCCAGGCAGCCTGCACCAACTACCACCGCCCTGAATGGGCCAAGACCCCCGCCAGCCCGTCCACTGCTCTGCCAGCTGAAGGCACTGACTCCAAAGGGGCGCCGGGTGCTGGAGGAGCCATCTACGTGGTGTGTGCCGGACTCTGCCTGGCCCTGGCAGCTGCCGTTGGCGTCAAGTTGGTGTTCCGCAAAGTGGCCCGACAACCTCCGGACCTCAACGTGTCCAGGTGCGGGGATGGGCTGGGATGGGCATGGGTGGGGTTCCCATGTTGATGTAATGTACCAGGAGGGTCGTGGGAGGTGGCTACCCTGTTGACGTTACATATCAGGAGGGATGTAGGGGGTTCCCCTGTCCATGTAATGCACCTGGAGGGTTGTGCAGGACTACCCTGTCAATATAACACACTGGGAAGGTCATGCAGGATTCCCCTGTTGATGTAATGCACCAGGAAGGTCATGCAGGATTCCCCTGTCAATGTAACGCACTGGGAAGGTCGTACAGGATTACCCTGTCAATGTAACGCACTGGGATGGGTGTGGGGATTTTCCTTTGCATGTCATGTATTAGGAGGGTCGTGCAGAGTTCTCTTGTCGATGTAACATACTGGGAAAGATGTTCAGGATTCCCATCAACAAAATGCACTGAATCGTTCAGGATTCTCCTGTCAATGTAGCGCACTGGATGAGTTGTACAGGATTCCCCTCTTGATGTAATGCACTGGGCCATTAAGTATTCCCCTGTCAAAATAAAGCACCAGGTTGTTTGTGCAGGTTTCCCCTGTAGAAATACCACATGAAGGAGGGATGTGGGGTTTCCCCTGATGATGTAACACACTCGGAGGGTTGTGTGGGGTTCCCCTCTTGATGAATTGCATAGTGGGGTTGTGGGGTTTCCCTCTTGATGTAATGCACCAAGGAGGACATGCAGGGTTCCCTGTTGATGCGACCAGGGACCAGGTGGGATGTTTGGGGGATCACCTGTAGATGTGACATACCAGGAAGGATGTGAATAGTTCCCTTCTCGATATACATCAGGAAGGTCATGCAGGGTTCCCTTCTCCAAAAACCACCTTGATATATCAAATTGGGAGTGTCATGGTGGGGGGTGGGGGGGTTCCCACCTGGTTGTAACACACAGGTTGAAATGAGAGGTTCCTCTCTTGATGAATAGGCCAAGAGGAACGTGGGGGTTGCCCTGTCAATGTAATGCATCAGGATGGTCATTTGGGAGTTCCTCTGTAGATGTTACACACTGAGAGGATCGTGCAATACCACATTAGGAGGGTCGTGAGGGTCCCCCTGTCAATGCAGCGTACCAGGCACACCGGGAGGCAATTAAGGGATTCTCTTCTCAATGTAAAGTACCAGATGGGACAACTAGGTGTTCCCCTGTTGATGTGATGTACCAGAAGGGATGAGCTGGATTCCCCCCCCCCCACCCACAATGCACTGCACTGGGAGGGATATTTGGGGTTCCAACCTCAATATATCAAATTGGGAGGGTTGGAGGGGTCCCCTTTCACGTGATGCACTGGGAGGCAATGAGGGCTTCCTCTCTCAATGTAACACACCAGGAGGGATGTAGGATGGGGTTCCCCTATTAATGTAACCTCTGGGAGGAATATGCAGAGTTACTCTATTGATGTAATACACTGGCAGAGTCATGGGGGTTATCTTCTGGATGTTCTCCTGTTAATATATCACATCAGGAGGTCCATGAGGGCTCACCTGTTGATGTGACATACCAGGAGGGATGTTCAGGGTTCCGGGAGGGACATAAGGGATTCCCTTCTCGATGTAAAGTACTGGGAGGGATGTGGGGGAGTTCCCCTGTTGATGTAGCACATCCCCTTTCAATGTAGTACTGGGAGGACGGGATTTTAAACCTCGATATATGACATCAGGAGTGACGTGTAGCGTCCTCCTGTCAGGTTGACACATCAGGAGGGTTGTGAGGGTTTTCCCAAACAATGTAATGCACTGGGAAGGGGCATGGGGTTCGATGTAATGCATTGGGATGGGGCTCCTGTCAATGTGGTGCACCAGTAAGAATATGTGGGGTGTCCCGGTCATTATAGTGTATCAAGAGGAAGGTGAAGGATTCTCCTGTCGATGTAACACAACAAGAGGGCTGTGTGGAGTTCCCCCATTGATGTGATGTACTGAGCAAGACATTCAGGGTTCCCCTCTTGATGGCCCTGTGGGGTTCTAACCTTGATCTATCACATTGGGAGGGAATATGATATACGAAGGGGCGTGAGGGGTTCCCCTCTTGATGTAATGCTCTGGGAGGGATGTGGGGCTTCCCCATTTAATCCAATGCACTGGGATGGACATGAGGGGTTCCCAACTCAATGAAACAAATTAGGAGGGCTGTGTTTTCTCCCCCCCCCCCCCTAAATATAACACATTGGGCACTTTGTGCAGCCTCCCACCTTGATATAGCACAATGGGAGTGCCTTATGGGCTCCCCTTTTGATGTAACGCATCAACAGGGTTGTGCAAGCTGCCCTTCCTGATACATCTCATGCAGAGGGATGTGAGGGCTAATCCTGTGGACATAACAGACCCATGAGGGATGTGCAGGGTTTTGCTCTCGATGTAATGCTTCCGGAGGGATGTGAGAAGTTCTGCCCTCAATATGGCTCTGTCAATGTATCGCACCAAATGCCTTGAGGGGGTCCCTTCCTGATGTGGTGATGCATTGGAGGGATGTGAGGGGTTCTCCTGTAGATGTAACATACCAGGAGGGACAGTGTAAAGAACCAGGAGGAATGTGGAGGTTTTCCTGTTTGATGTGGCATGACGGGATGGAAGTGTCAGCTTATCCTTGTGATGTAATGCTTCAGAAAGGACATGTATGGTTCCCCTCAAGATGTGACACAAGGGGAAAGATTTGTAGGGTACCCTTCTCGATGTGACACATTGGCATGGATGTGAGGGGTTCCTCTCTTAATATACGATATTGGGAGGGATCTGAGGGGCATCCTTCTTGATGGAGTGCATTGAGAAAGACAAGAGGTACCCCTCTCAATTACAATTCAGGAGGACCCTTCAGGTTCCAGCCTCGATATAATGATATTGAGAGGGCTGTGAAGGATTCCCCTCTCGATGTAATGCCCCTGGAGAGATGTGAGGGGCTCCCGTCTCGATATACCACAATGGGAGGGATGTTCAGGGATTCCCACTGGGTCTGTTCCCAGGGTGTGGCGAATCTTAGCTCACCTATTTGCTGTTTCTGCTCCTCGAACCTGACCTACATGGTTCTTATCCCCCTTCCCTCCCCTCTCTCTCCTCCTCCACCCCCTCAGAGCCTTAATCAACATCCTGCGCCATGAAGCAGTGTCTCCGCCAGATGTGGAGCACAATGATCCCCCAGCCCCTGAGAGGATGTCCCCTCCATCTGACAACCCTCCCAGCATTGTGAAGAACCACTGCACCCCCAGCAAAGTTGGCAAGACCAGCTCAGGTAGGATGTCCCACTGGGACTGAGGGAGCTGCCTGTCGGTATGGGGGGAGATGTATATACTCCAGGATTGGGGCCCATAATCCAGGACCACCCTCCCCAGGGCCAGGATTGAGGGAGCCGCACTGTCAGGGGGAGATGTATATATTCCCGGTTTAGGGCCCATAATCCAGGCCCACATTCTCCGGGACCGGGACTGAGGGAACCACACTGTCAGGGGGAGATGTATATACTCCGGGACCAGGGCCCATAATCCAGGCCCACCCTCCCTGGGGCCAGGATTGAGGGAGCCGCACTGTCAGGGGGAGATGTATATACTCCACGACTGGGGCCCATAATCCAGCTCACACTCCTTGGGGCTGGGATCTGCTAATCTTGTCTTATAAGACTTGTTTCCCAATCCAGACAACATCCTGGTGAATCTCCTCTGCCCCCTCTCCATAGCTTCAACATCTTTCCTATAATGAGGTGACCAGAACTGAACACAATACTCTACCAGAGATTTGTAGAGTTGTAACATGACCTCGTGACTCCTGAACTCAATTCCCCAACTAATGAGGCCCATAGGCCCTCTTAACTATCTTGTCAATCTTGTGCGGTGACTTTGAGGGATGTATGGATTTGGACCCTCTGTTCATCCACACTCTTAAATAACCGACCATTAACCCTGTACTCAGCCTCCAGGTTTCCAAAATGCATCACCTCACACTTACACAGATTGAACTCCATCTGTCACTTTTCTGCCCAACTCTTCATCCTGTCTATATCTTTTTGTCAACATGACAAACTTCAGCTTCATCCGCACCTCCTCCAACCTTCAGCTCCATCCGCACCTCCTCCAACCTTCAGCTCCATCCGCACCTCCTTCATCCTTCAGCTCCATCCCCACCTCCTCCAACCTTCAGCTCCATCCCCACCTCCTCCAACCTTCGTGTCACCTGCAAACTGACTGACCCATCCTTCTGCCTCTTCATCCAGGTCATTTATAAAAATCCCAAAGAGCCGGGGTCCCAGAACAGATCCCTGTGGCCCCTCCACTAGTCACCCACCTCCAGGAAGAAAACGTTCCATCCACGACGACTCTATGCTTTCTACCTGCCAGCCAATATTTTATCCACACAGCCAAGGTTCCACTGATCCCGAGCCTCATAACTTTCTGAACAATTCTCTCATGTGGGACCTTTCCAAATCCTGGCTAAAATCCACGTCGACCACTTCTCTCACCCTTCTTTCATCAAATTCTTTTGTTACCTCCTCAAAAGTCTCAATTAGGCTCGTGAGTCCCGACCTTCCCTTCACAAAGCCCTGCTGACTATCCTTGAGTAGACGGGACCTCTCCAAATGCTCATCGATCCTGTTCTTCCTTATCCTCTCCAATAGTTTGCCATCTAAAATTCCCAGGGTCCTCCCTATTACCTGCTTTGCACAAGGCAACTACATTTGCCGTTCTCCAACCCTCCGGCACCTCCCCTGTGACCAAGGAGGAATCAAAGATCATCGCCACTGCCCCAGCGATCTCTTCCTTCACCTCATAGCAACCAGGGCTATAATCGCATCCGGCCCCAGGGACATCAATATGGATGTTTTTAAGAAGATCCAAACACTTCCTCTTCCTTAATCTGTACATTGTTGAGCACACAAGCCTGTGACCTCACCCTGGTCAAGGTCCTTTTCTCTGGTAAATACAGAAGCAAAGTATTAATTTAGGACCTCTCCAACCTTTTCCACCTCCAGACACATGTTGCTTCCTTGATCCTTTAGCAGTCCCACCTTCATTCTCGGCATCCTTCTGCTCTTCACGTATGCATAGGACGCCTTGGGGTGTTCCTTAATTCTACATGCCAAGGCCCTCTCATGCGCCCTTCCAGCTTTCCTAAGTCCTTTCTCGAGTTCCTTCCTGGCTACGATAGACTTCTCATGAGTCTTTCCTGTTTCCTGCCTCCTATATCTAATGTAAGCTTCTTTCTTCCACTTGACGAGCTGCCTGACCAACTTCATCAGCCACGGTTCATTTTCCCTACCATCCCTGACCCAGTGGGACAAACTGATCTTGAACCCATGATTAAGTGGTCCCTAAACTTCCTCCACATTACTTCTGTGCTTTCTTCTGTTCCCAATTTACTCTTCCTAGTTCCTGCCTCATCCCATTGTAGTTAGCCCTTCCCCAATTAAACATGTTCCCATTTTGTCTGCTTTTAACCTCGTCAATAGTTATGATAAAGCTCAGGGCATTGTGGTCACCATCACTGAAACATTCCCCCAAAGAGAGGTCTGCCACCTGACCAGGTTTATTATCCAGTATTAGATTCAGTATGGCCTCATCAGCTATGTCAGGAATCCTTCTTGATCACACCTGACAAATTCTGTCCCATCTATCCCTCTTGGAATCAGAAGGTGCCAGTCAATATTTAGAAAGTTGAAGTCTACTATGACAACAACCCTGAAATTTCTGCACCATTCCAAAATCTGTCTGCTTATCTGTTCCTCAGATCCCAAGGGCTACTTGGCCTTCCGACTTCCTCCCACACTGACTCTGTAGACACTTGCTCTACAGCATCCTCCCTTTCTACAGCTGTGATTCTATCCCTGACCAGTAATGCTACTCCCCTCCCCTTTTAAAAGACCAAAATCCTCAGTACTGCATCAGCCGATCCTGCCCTTCCTCCAACCAAGTTTCTGTAACAGCCACATCATAGTTCTATGTACTGATCCATGCTTTAAGTTCATCCTCTTTATTCCTAATACTCTGAGCATTGAAATAGACACATCACCCCCTCCAACTGACATTTACCCCTGTCTGTCCTTCCTCACAAATCCACAACACCTTTCCACCTTTGCCTTATTCTCTCCCATCCCCTGCCAAACTAGTTTAAATTCTCCCCAACAGCTCGAGCAAATCTGCCCACCAAGACATTGATCCCTCTCCAGTTCAGGTGCAGCCTGTCCTTTTTGTACAGATCAGACCTTCTCCAGAAGAGATCCCAATGATCCGTAAATCTGCACCCCTGCCCCAACTCGTCAGCCACCCATTCATCTGCCACAACTTCCCATTCTTACCCTCACTGGCGTGTGGCACAGGCAGCAATCCCAAGATTACCACCCTTGAGTTTCCTTCCTCAGAATCAGGATTTATTGTCATGAACAAGACATGAAATTTGATGTTTTGAAGGAGCGTCAAAGAGCAAACATTCATATTATAACCATCTCACCACATTAAAAAAACAATAACAGTGCACAAAAAGTCAGACAGTGCCTGTGGTTCATGGATCATTCCGGAATCTGATGGCAGCGGGGAAGAAGCTGTCCTTATCCCACTGATGCTCGTCTTTAGGCTCCTGGAACCTTTCCCTGATGGTAGCAAAGTGAAGAGGGCAAGGCCTGGGTGGGGGGGGGGGGGGGGTGATGGGGTCTTTGAGGATAGAGGCTGCTTTTTGAAGACCCCAGCTCATGTTGATGTCCTCGATGGAGTGAGGTCCGGTGCCCATGATGTCACAGGCCGAGTGAACAATCGTCTGGAGTTTATTCTTGTCCTAAGAGTTGGTGCCTCCGTACCAGGCAGTGATGGAACCAGCTAGAATGCTCTCCACGGTCCAGGTAGAGGTTTACGAGAGACTTCAGTGACCGACCGAATCTCCACAAAGTCTCGCCACTGATGAGTCTTCTTTGTGATTTCATCAACGTGGAGGCTCCGGGACAGATCCTCAGAGATGTTGACAGCCAGGAATTTGAAGTTCTTGACCTATATTCCCTCTTCAGGACCTCATCCTTATTCCTATCTATGACATTGGTACCAACGTGGATCACGACATCTGGCTGCTACCCTCCTACTTCAGAATGCTGTGGACTCAGTCTCAGATGTCCCTGGCGCTGGCACCTGTGAGGCAATATACCATCTGGGAGTCTCAATCTCATTCACAGAACCTCCTATCTGTTTGTCTAACCAACAAATCCCCAGTCACTATAGCTCTCCTCTTCACCTCCCTTCCTTTCTGAGACGAGGGGCCAGATCCTGTGCCAGAGACCCAACCATTAGGACGTCCCTAGAAGATCGTTCTCCACCCCCCACCTCAACAATATCCAAAACAGTATACTTATTATCGAGGGGAACAGCCACAGGGATGCTCTGCCCTGACTGCCTATTCCCCTTCCCGCTCCTAACAGTCACCCAGCTACCTGCCTCCTGACGTTTGCAACCTTGCCTTATATTTACTCAGGTGGCCTCCACTGCTTCAATGGGCAGCAAATTCCACAGATCCACCCTCTGGGGAAAAATAGTTCCTCCTCATCTCCGTCCTAAATCTACTCCCCTGGATCTTGAGGCTACATCCCCGAGTTCTAGTCTCCTCCACCAATGGCAACAACATACCTACCTTCATCTTACCTTTGCCTTCCAGAATTTTATGTTTGTGTAAGATCCCTCTCATTCTTCTAAATTCCAGTGAGTCCAGTCCCAGACGACTCAATCTCTCCTCCTAGGCCAACCCCCTCATTCCTGGAATCAACCTGGTGAACCCCCTCTGCACCACCTCCAGAGCCAGTAAGTCCTTCCTCAAGTAAGGAAACCAGAACTGCACCCAGTTCTCCAGATGTGGCCTCACAAGTACCTGGTACAGTTGCAGCAGGACCTCCCTGCTCCTAAATTCCATCCCTCCGGCAATGAAGGCCAGCGTCCCATCTGCCTTCTTGCTAGCCGCCACACCTGCAAACCAACCTTTTGCAATTCACGCACCAGCCCTCCCAGGTCCTTCTGCACGGCAGCGTGCTGCAATAACTTTCCATTTAGATAATCATCTGAAATTGTGTATTTTTTTTCACATTTGTCAACATTATACTCCATCTGTCAGGCCCTTGCCCACTCACTTAACCTATCTCTATCTCCCTGCACACTCTCCGAATCCTCTCCACAATTTGCTTTTCCTCTCAATTTAGTGTCATCAGCAAGCTTAGATACATGACTCTCTGTCCCCCCTTCCCAATCGTTAGTGTATATCATGATCTGTTACAGGCCCAGCACTGACCCCTGCGGCACCCCGTTCACCACCAATTGCCAACCAGAAAATCACCCCTGCACCCCAACTTTCTGCTTTCTATTGGTTAACCAACCCTCTATCCATGCTAATACTCTGAGATGTATATGCTTCGGGGCCGGGAAGAACTTGAGATCCATTTCCACAGATCTCTGAAGGTCTCTGCACAGGTTGGTAGGATAGTTAAGAAGGCCTTTGGGCTTCATTAGTCAGAGGATTGATTTCAGCTCAATAATGTCTGGTGGATCCAGAAAATATTGCATTCCATTCCTGTCGTCTCATTACAGAGTGGAGAGGGGGGAAGAGGAGATTGACCAGGACTGTGCCTGGATTGGAGAACAAGTCTTACGAGGCAAGATTAGCAGAGCTGGGACTTTTCCTTTTGGAGTGTAGAAGGATGAGAGGAGACTTGATAGAGGTTGACAAGATTCTGAGAAGCAGTGACAGGGTGGATGGTCAGCACCTGTTTCCCAGGGTGACAGTACCAAATACCACCAAAGTGAAGGGAGGGAAGTTTTTTTACACAGAGAATTGTGGGGGCCTGGAACACCTGGCCAGGGATGGTGGTGGGGGCTGGAACATTGGGGGCATTTAGAAGACTCTTAGACAGACACTTGGATGGAAGAGAAATGGAGAGTTATTGGTGTGAGGGAGGGGTGGAGTGTTTAGAAGGGACAGTACAACCTTGTGAGCCAAAGGACCTGAATTGTACTACCCTGAAGTGTGAGAGCTTGTGGTCACACCTCTCTCTCTGCTCCCCTCCTCCTGCAGGTCAGTGCTCCCAGGGACGCTATCAGCCGTCAGACACTGCACCCAAGCACCTGCAAGGTGGGGTTCAGCTTTGTGGGGGGAGGGGGTGGGGGGATAGGGGAGGAGGGTGAGAGGGGGTGGAGAGGGGGGAGGTGGAGAGGGAGGAGGAGGGGAGGGGAAGGTGAAGTGGAGGAGGAGGAGGAGGGGAGGGGAGGGGATGGGGACGGGAAGGGGAGGGAAGGAGAGGGGGAAGGGGAGGTGCTGCGGCACCAGTCGAGTGTGGGCTTGGGTTCTGGCTTCCAGCGCAGGGTGAATGTGGGGTCCTTGGGGAGGTGGAGACCACCATGTGAATGACTCTCAATGTTCTCCCTCCCCAGGTAACCCCTGCCATAACTACAAACACCTGCCCCTCTCCAGTCCATCGCACACTGGGACTCTGCCCCTGGGTAAGTGACCTGTGGATCCCCCCCATACCCCGCGCGCGCGCACGCACACACACACACACACACACACACACACACACAATGGAGGGATTAACTCTCACCCCCAACACACCCCTGTCAGAGGGGTTAACCTCGTCACTGCCACTCCCCAATTCTTCAACCTTAACCTTCTTCCTGCTGCTCCCTGAGCCTGTGACCCTCTCTGATCCTGATACCCTCCCTGTGACTCCCTCTGATCCTGTGACCTTCTCTCTTACTCTGGGACCTTCTCTGACCCTGTTGATACGCTATCAATAACCCCAAAAGACTAGTTACTAGATGATAGGCTTTTATTAAAATAAGACTGGACACAGGCTCCAGTTGCTGGTCAGGTTCCAGGATTCATACCTAAGGAGGGACTTGGGTGAAATTGCCTTTATTGAGGGATTCTAGGGGAGGGGTTACAGGGAGGAGATGGGCCAGCCAAACACAGAGATAGTATTACCTGACCCTCTGACCCAGTAACACCCTCCCTGCAGCTCTGACCATGTGACCCTCTCTGTGACTCTTTGACCCTGTCAGACACCCTCTGTGACGCTCTCTGTCACCCTGTGATCTGTTCAGTAACCCCACGACCCACTCAGTGACCCTGTAACCCTTTCAGTGATCCAATGACTGTATCTGTGACACCATGACCCTCAGTGACCTCATGACCCTCTCTCTGACCCAGTGACTATATCTGAGACACCATGATCCTCGTGACCCTCTCTGTGACCCTATAATGCTCTCTGCAACCCAGTGACTGTATCTGTAACACCATTACCCTCTCAGTGACCTCATGACCCCCTCTGTGACCCTGTGACGCTCACTGTGACCCATTGACTGTATCTGTGACCCTTTCTAACCTTCTCCTTGCCGCAGATCGCTCTCGACACCAGCTCCACACCCGGCCAGCCTTGATGACCTCCTGCTCCTACCATAATCTTGCCCACCTGCCCCCAACCTACGAGGCTGCAGTCCGGCATGACATGAGCCGCTACTCCTCCCTGCGGAGGCTGGGTGAGGAACAAGGGCCAAGGGGCATGCTGGGCGGAGGGGAGGGGCAGTGGTGCAGGGATTGGTACCTGCAGTGACGTTGCAGTGCATGTTGGCACTGGTGCATGGCATGGTGGGATTGGCACAGGGGCAGGGCATGCTGAGATTGGTGGTGCTGAAGTGCTTGCTGGGATTGATGGTGTTGTGGTGCCTGCTGGGTGCAGTGCTTGCTGGGATTGATGGTGTTGTGGTGCCTACTGGGACAGGGCACCATGGTCCTTGCTGGCACCATTGCAGGGCATGTCGGGATTGGTGGCATTGCAGTGCATAACCAATGCAGTGCATGCTGGAATTAGTGGTGTTGCAGTGCATGTTGGGGCTGGTGCAGTGAATGCTGGGATTGGTGGCATTGCAGTGAATGCTGGGATTGGTGGCATTGCAGTGCATGCTGTCACCATTGCAGGGCATGCTGGGACTGGTCCAACCCCTCCACCTTGCTGATTCCTCCCCCCTCTCCCCACAGCCGCCAAGGACGTGGATGACTGCTGCAAGCGGCGCCTCATGGCTGAGCTATCAGCCCGTGGGACTCTGCCCCTCCCCCCACGCCGCCGAGCCGAGCCCCGCGAGGCCTGTCCCACCTTCAACCCACGCCGGGTCATGTCACAGGACCGGCTACTGGGCTGGGAACCGGCTCCCCCTGCCCCCCGCCCTGGCACAGCTGGATCCCGTGAGCGCCTCCTCTCACCCGAACGCCGGGGCACTGCCTCCCCCTATGCCCTGCCCCACAAGACCCTGTCCCAGGGCACAGCAGTGGGCGGAGGGGCCTGCAGCCCACGTGGCCTTCCTGGACCAGCACAGAGGAGGCAGGCCTTCGCTACCAAGCGGCACAGCACCGTGGAGCAGCTGCACTTCATCCCCGGACACCCAGCAACCCAAGGACGGGCTGGGGGCAAGGCTGAGGTCACTGTCTGAGGGCCTAGCCTCTCCAAGAACTGTTCCCCCTCCACCCCAGGGCTGTTCCCTAACACCCCTCTCTCCCAGGGCTGTTTCCTCCTCCCCCTCCATCTGAGAGCTGCTCCCCCCCATCCGAGATCTGTTTCCCCTCCCCCTCCATCTAAGAGCAGTTCCCCACCTCCCCCTCTGTCCGAGGTCTGTTTCCCCCCTTTCCCTCCGTCTCAGGGCTGTTTTCCCCTCCTCACCTCCCTCCCCATCCATCCAAGGTACTTCCTTCCCTTCCCCTCCATCTGAGACTTGTGACCCCTACTCCTCCCCCTCTGAGGCCTGTCCCTGATCTCCCCATCTCAACATCCCCTCCTGGGGTGCAAGGCAGAGGTTTCCTTCTGACACAATCCAGTCGGACATTGTGGATGGAGATCCCTACAGTTGGATATCGTGGAGGGAGATTCCCTACAGTTAGACATTGCAGAGGGAGATCCCTTAGTTAGATATTGCAGAAGGAGATCCCCTAGTTAGACATTGCAGAAGGAGATCCCATAGTTGAATGTTGCAGAGTTTCCCCCACAGTCAGACATTGTGGAGTTCCCAACAGTCAGCATTGCATAGATCCCCTACAGTCAGACATTGTGGAGGGAGATCCTCAGTCATTGCAGAGTTCCCCTACAGTCAGATATTGCAGAGTGAGATTCCATACAGTTGGACATTGAGGAGGGAGATACCCTACAGTCAGACATTGCAGAGGTAGATCCCTTACCTTTGGTCATTGTGGAGATTCCCCTAGATTTGGACATTGCTGAGTTGCCTACAGTCATACATTGTGGAATTCCTACAGACGGACATTGCGGAGGGAGATCCCCTACAGTTGGACATTGCGGGTGGATTCCCTACAGCCAGACAGTGTAGAGTTCTCTACAGCTAGACAGTGTAGAGTTCCCCACAGTCAAATAGGCAGAGGGAGATTCCCCCTAGAGCCAGACATATCAGAATTCCCCTAGCCAGACATTGCAGAGGAAGTTCCCCTACAGTCAATCATTGTGAAAGGAAATCCCCCTACAGTTGGACATTGTGGAGAGAAGGAAGATCCCCCTACAATCGGACATTGTGAAGGGAGACCCCTTATAGTTGTACATTATGAAGTTCCCGTATAGTCGGACATTGCGGAGAGAGATCTCTAACAGTCAGACATCGTGGAGGGAGATCCCCTACAGCCGGACATTGTGGAGGGAGCTCCGAAGAGTCGGACATTGTGGAATGAAATCCCCTATAGTCAGACATTATGGAGTTCCCTACAGTCAGCATTGCGTAGATCTACAGGCAGACATTGCAGAGGGAGATCTCCTACAGTTGACATTGCGGAGGGAGTTCCCCTACATTCAGATATTGTGGAGCTCCCTAGAGTCAGACATTGTGGAGGAAGATCCCCTACAGTTGGACATTGTGGAGGGACCTCCTCTATGATCAGACATTGCAGAGGGAGATCCCCTATAGTCAGACATTATGGAGTTACCTACAATCAGCATTGCATAGATCCCCTAGTCAGACATCGAGGAGGGAAATCCTTTACAGTCGGACATTGGGGAGTTCCTCTATGGTCAGACATTGCAGAGGGAGATTCCCTACAGTCAGATAATGTGGATTCCATATAGTTGGGCATTGCAGAGTGAGATCCCATACAGTCGGACATTAATGAGGGAGATGCCCTACAGTTAGACATTGCAGAGGGAGATGCCCTACAGTTAGACATTGCAGAGGGAAATCCCTATCTTCAGACATTGTGAAGTTCCCTACAGTCAGACATTGCAGAGTGAGATCCCCTACCATCGGTTATTGTGGAGTTTCCCCTAGAGTCAGACATTGCGGAGTTGCCTACAGTCATACATTGTGGAGTTCCCCACAGTCATTCATTGCAGAGAGAGATCCCCTACAGCTGGACATTCCGGTTGGAGTTCCTCTACAGTCAGACAATGTGGAAGGAGATCCCCTACATTCAGACATCATACAGTTCCCCTACAGTTAGACATTTGGAGGGAGATCCCCTACATTTGGACTGCAGAGGGAGATCCTCTAGTTGGACATTGCAAAGGGAGATTCTCTAGTTGGACATTGAGGAGGGAGATCCCCTACAGTTGGACATTGCAGAGGGAGATCCCCTACAGTTGGACATTGCAGAGGGAGATCCCCTACAGTTGGACATTGCAGAGGGAGATCCCCTGCAGTTGGACATTGCAGAGGGAGATCCTCTATTTGGACATTATGGAGGGAGATCCCCTACAGCTGGACATTGCGGAGGGAGATCCTCTAGTTGGACATTGCGGAGGGAGATCTCCTACATTTGGGCATTGTGGAGGGAGATCCTCTAGTTGGACATTGTGGAGGGAGATCCCCTACATTTGGACATTCTGGAGGGAGATCCCCTACATTTGGACTGCGGAGGGAGATCCTCTAGTTGGACATTGTGGAGGGAGATCTCCTACAGTTGTATGTTGCGGAGGGAGATCCTCTAGTTGGACATTGTGGAGGGAGATCCCCTAGAGTTGGACATTGCGGGGGGAGATCCTCTAGTTGGACATTGTGGAGGGAGATCCCCTACAGTTGGACATTGCAGAGGAAGATCCTCTATTTGGACATTGCAGAGGGAGATCCCCTACAGTTGGACATTGCGGAGGGAGATCCCCTACATTTGGACTGCGGAGGAAGATCCTCTAGTTGGACATTGTAGAGGGAGATCCCCTAGAGTTGGACATTGTGGAGGGAGATCCTCTAGATGGACATTGTGGAGGGAGATCCCCTACAGTTGGACATTGCAGAGGGATATCGCCTAGTTGGTCAATGTGGAGGGAGATCCTCTAGCTGGACATTGTGGAGGGAGATCCTGTAGTTGGACATTGTGGAGGGAGATCTCCTACAGTTGGACATTGCAAAGGGAGATCTTCTAGTTGGACATTGTGGAGGGAGATTCTGCATAACCATATAACAATTACTGTCCGGAAAGAGGCCATCTCGACCCCTCTAGTCCCACCTATCCACTCCCTGTCCATAACCCTCCAATCTCCTCACATCCATGCACTCATCCAACCTTCTCTTAAATGACAAAATTGACCCAGCTGCAACTACCTCTTCCAGAAGGTCATTCCCCTCAGCCACCACTCTTTGAGTGAAGAAACTTCTTCTCACATAACTTCTAATCTTTTACCTTCCATCCCTTAACTTATGCCCCCTCGTTCCAATCTCCCCTACCCTCAAGGGGAAGAGCCTATTCACATCTAATCTGTCTATCCCCCTTGTAATTTTAAATATCCCTATCAAATCCCCCCTCGACCTTCTACGCACCAATGAATATAGACCCAGTCTACTCAATCTTTCTCTGTATTCCAGATACTGCAATCCAGGCAACATTTTAGTAAATCTTCTCTACACCCTCTCTACCTTATTGATATCCTTCCTATAATTTGGAGACCAGAATTGCACACAGTATTACAGTATTCCAAACCTGGCCTCACCAATGCCTTGAACAGTCTCAACATCACCTCCCAGCTCCAATATAATATGCTATGATTTATAAAGGCCTACCAAAAGCCTTCTTCATCACCCTATCCACATGAGAATCCACTTTCAAAGAACACTGAACCGTTATTCCAAGATCCCTCGGTTCCTCTGTATTTCTCAATGCCCTCCCCTTCACTCCATACGTCCTGCTTTGATTATTCTTCCCAAAATTATGCACTTTACACTTATCTACATTAAACTCCATCTGCCATATTTCAGCCCACATTGCGGTGTTTCTCTAGAATTGGACATTGTGGAGGGAGTCCCCTACAGTCAACATTGTGGAAGGAGATCCCTTACAGTTAGACATTGTGAAGTTACCCCACATTCAGACATTGTGGAGGGAGATCTCCTACAGCTGGACATTGCAGAGGGAGATCCCATACAGATGGACATTGCAGAGGGAGTTCCCCTATAGTCAGATATTGTGGAGCTCCCTACAGTCAGACATTGTGGAGGGACCTCCCCTACAGTCAAACATTGAGAAGGGAGGACCTTTACAGTCGGACATTGCAGAGTTCCCCTATGGTCGGACATTGCAGAGGGAGATTCCCTATGGTCAGACAATGTGGATTTCCATACAGTAGGGCATTGCAGAGATCCCCTACAGTTAGACATTGCAGAGGGAAATTCCTACAGTCAGACATTGTGGAGTTCCCTACAGTCAGTCATTGCAGAGTGAGATCCCCTACCATTGGTCATTGTGGATTTTCCCCTAGAATCAGACATTGCAGAGTTGCCTACAGTCAGACATTGCAGATGGAGATCTCCTACAGCTAGACATTGCAGAGGGAATTCCCCTACAGTCGGACATTGTGGAGCTCCCTGCAGTCAGACATTGCCGAGAGAGATCTCCAACAGTCAGATATTGTGGAGGGACATCCCTGACAGAAGTACATTGTGGAGTTCCCCTACAGTCAGACATTGCGAAGAGAGATCCCAACAGCCAGACATTGTGGAGTGAGTTCCCCTACTGTTGGACTTTGTGGAGTTCCCTTACGTTCTGACATTGTGGAGTGAGATTTCCTACAGTCAGACCTATAATCAGAAATCACGGAGTTCTCTACAGTTGTACACTGTGGAGGAAAATCCCCTAAAGTTGGATTCTGTGGACATTGTGGATGAAGATCCCCTACAGTTGGACATTGTAGAAAGATCGATCCCCTACAGACACTGTGGAAGAAGATCCCCAACAGTCGGACATTGCGAGGGAGATCTCCTACAGTCCTGTAGTTGGACATTGCGGAGCTTCCCGACAGTTGGACTGTAGAGGGAATTCTCCTACCGTCAGGCATTTTAGAGAGGGATTGATCCCCTACAGACATTACGGTTCCCCTACAATCGGATGTTGTGGATTTCCCTAAAGTCTGACATTGCAGGAGATCCCCTACAGTCGGACATTGCGGAGGGAGATCCCCTACAGTCGGATGTCTCAGAGCCAGCCAAGAGCATCCATTGGGCATCAGAAGAGTGTCCTTTAGGAAGGATGTAAACAGAATGGACAGAGTGCAGAGAAGATTTAAAAGAATGTTGCCTGGGTTTGAGCTACAGGGAAAGGTTAAACAGGCTCAGACTTTATTCCCTGGAGTGTAGAAGATTGAGGGGTGTTTTGATAGAGGTGTTTAAAATGATGAGAGGGACAGATAGAGTAAATGTGGAGTGGTTATTTCCATTGAGAGGGGTTGATTCTAACAAGAGAACATGGATTGAGTTTGAAGGTGAAAAAGTATAGGGGAAATTTCTTCACTCAGAGGGTGGTGGAAATGTTGAATAAGCTTCCGGCCAAAGTGGTAGATGTGGGCTGGATTTTAATATTTAAGAAAAAGGTGGACAGGTATATGGACGAGAGAAGTGTGGAGGGTTATGGGCCGAGTGCAGGTCAGTGGGATTAGGTGAGAAGGTGTTCAGCATGGACAAGAAGGGCTGAATTGTCCTGTTTCTGTGCTGAAATTGTTATTTGGTTATATTATATTGTCTGTGGCCTCTAATTGGATGCACAGGGCTCCAAAATCCATGCCCTCCCTATCCCCACCCTCCGTCTGACAGGAGTCACTGGGTGATGAGAATGATCCAAATATAGGTATATTTAAGGCAGGGCATCAAAGGTTATGGCGAGAATGCATGCAGAGGGGCTGAGTGGCTGAATGGTGGGGCAGGCTCAATAGGCTGAATGGCCTATTCCTGCTCTTATAGTCTATCACTGCCCTGTTAACCCTGGGGTTAGAGAGAGAGGGGATAATAAGCCAGGGTTCCTGCTCCCCGTCACTGCTCACTGACCCCAGGGTTAGAGAGAGGGGGGAATCAATCAGGGTTATTGTTCCCCGTCACTGCCCACTGACCCCGGGGTTAGAGGGGGTGAAATTAGCCAGGGTTCCTGATCCCCGTCACTTCCCAGTGACCTTGGGGTTGGGGGAGGGGGGAAATCAGCCAGGGTTCCTGGTCCCCTTCACTGCCCAGTGACCCCAGGGTTAGAGGGGAGGCGGAAATCAGCCAGGCTCCCTGCTTCCTGTCACTGCCCAGTGATCCTGGGGTTAGTGAGGGTGGGGGGGGTGAGAAATTAGGGCAGGGTTCTTAGTTCCTGCAGATGATACAGAAGTTGGAGGAGGATCAGATAGGATCGAGAAATTACAGAGGCTGCAGAAGGACAGAGAATGGGCAGAGAAGTGGGAAATGAAATAGTGTCGGAAAGTGGACTGTCGCACAGAAAAAATAAATGGGCAGATTGTTTTCTTAATGGGAAAGAAAGTTGAAAATCCCCAGATGTAAAAGGACCTGGGAGTCCTCGTGAGGGACGGCCTGAAGGGAAACTTGCAAGTTGAGTCAGTGGTGAAGAAAGCAAATGCGATGCTGGCGTTCGTTTCAGAAGGAATAGATTACAAGGGTAGGGATGTGATGTGGAGGCTTTATAAGGCCCTGCTGAGCTCCTCATGTGGAGTGTTGGGAGCATTTTTGGGCTCATTTCCAAAAGGATGTGCTGATGTTGGAGAGGGTTCAGAGGAGGTTCATCAAGACGATTCTGGGAATGGAAGGAGCGTTTGACGGATCTTGGCTTGTGTTCGCTGGAATTTAGGAGAATGAGGGGGAATCTCATTGACACATTTTGAACGTTGAAAGGTGTGGACAGAGTTGATGTGAAAAGTTTGTTTCCCTCGGTGGGAGAGTCCGGGACAAGAGGGCACAACTTCCGGATTGAAGGCCGCCCGCTGAGAACGGAGACGTGGAGGAATTTCTTCATCTGGAGGGTGGGGAATCTGTTGCCACGGGCGGTTGTGGAGGCTGGGCCTTGGGTGGGTTTAATGTGGATTCTTGAGTAGCCAGGGCATGAAAGGGTGTGGGGAGAAGGCTGGACAGTGGGGCTGAGTGGGAGACTGGATCAACTCAGGGCAAGGCAGACTCAATGGGGTGAATGGTCTCCTGAATGAAGAGAGAGGTAGAGAGAAGGAAGGAGGGATAGGAGGAGCAAGGGGATGGGGCAGAGAAAGGGTGGAGGGAGAGAGGAGCAGGAAGGAGGGAAAGAACATAGGGAGGGGGAGAGGAGAGGAAGGGAGGGTAGGGGCAGAGAAGGAGGGAGGGAAGGGCAGAGCAGAGAGGCAGAAGGGAGGGAGGGGCAGAGTAGAGAGAGGAGGGGGAGAAGGGAGAGAGCAGAGGAGGAGGGGCAGAGAGGAGGGAGGGGCATTGAGGAGGGAAGGACAGGCAGTGAGGAGAGAGTTAGAGAAAGAGAAGGGGGTGGAGAGGAGGGATGGAGATGAAAGGAGAAAATACAGAGGCTGCAGAAGGACAGAGAATGGGCAGAGAGGTGGGAAATGAAATAGTGTCGGAAAGTGGACTGTCACACAGAAAAAATAAACGGGCAGACTGTTTTCTTAATGGGAGAGAAAATTGAAAATCCCCAGATGTAAAAGGATCTGGGAGTCCTCGTGCAGGACGGGCTGAGAGAGAGGGGTCAGGCAGGAGGGAGAGAAGGAGGGGCAGAGAGGAGGGAGAGAGGAAGGGGCAGAGATGAGGGGTCAGGCAGGAGGGAGAGGAGGGGCAGAGAGGAGAGAGAGGTGTCAGGGAGGAGGGAGAGAGGAAGGGGCAGAGAGGAGAGAGGGGGGCGGGGAGGAGGGAGGGGGGCTGAAGCTGGTGTTTGCCAGATCAAACAACTCACAGAAAACTGCAGCAGTGACCCAAACTCCCCACCCTCCGCTCCAATTCTTTTTTAAAACTGGTTTGGACTTTTATAACAACAGATCGTCGCTATTTTAATCTGTCTTGTGGAGATTTGTAACACCAATTTTAGCTAAAGAGGCTTTATATTGGATTCACAGAAGATGCTCCCCCTCCTGCCGACATCTCATATCCAGGGTGTGGGGGGGCGGGGTACTGTGGGAGGGGACGAAGCGATTTTAATTCTCAAATTGTTTTGTGTCCAGAGCTGTCTGTGTTTTGAATGAAATAAATTTGATTCGTGTATCTCTTTTACTGGCTTGCTCTGACCCCAGGGATGCAGACAGCAATGCCCAATGTGGGATTATAGAGATGAGAATTGTGCACAATGCACCCAGTGTGGGGTATGGAGATGGGAACTGTGCAAAGTGCTCCCGGAGTGCGGTACGGAGACGGGGAACTGTGCATGGTGCTCCCAGTGTGGGACACAGCGACGGAATTGTGCACAGTGCTCCCGGTGTGGGGTACGGAGATGGGAACTGTGCAAAGTGCTCCCGGTGTGGGGTATGGAGACGGGAACTGTACAAAGTGCTCCTGGTGCACGGTGCTCCCGGTGTGTGGTACTGGGACGGGGAACTGTTCACGATATTCCTGGTGTGGGAGACAGAGACAGGGAACTACGCATAGTGCTCCCTCAAACATTGCAATAGTCCCTAACCAACCCATCCCACCAACAGCCCATTTCACGCATCCGCTGCGGTCACTGTTAAATTCTCCCCCGACACCGAAACCCCCATCACCAACCTTAAGTCCTCTGGTGAGCAATTCATTGACAAAATGGTGGCCGGTAGCTTTGCCCTCAACAATCTTCTCATAAGTGCATTCACTGTTGCACATTCCTGATAGGTGAGGAAATGTGCGCCCATGATCAGACATGAATTAAATGAAGGACAAGAATCTGCTACTCTCCACGACAGAGCTGTTAATGTGTAGTGGAGGGTTGTCATTGTTAACTGCAACATGACAACCCAACGACTGAACTCGACACTGACTGATAAGGCCAAAGTGCGAGAAGACATTTTGAGCAGCCGCAATATCTGTGACCACATTTTCAAGGTATTAAGCACCAGTATTTATTGATCATTCTGCTCCACCGCACTCCCCCCGATCCCTCTGCTCCACCACACTCCCCCCATGCCACTGCTCCACCGCACTCCCCCGATCCCTCTGCTCCACCGCACTCCCCCTGATCCCTCTGCTCCACCGCACTCCCACCGCTCCCTCTGCTCCACCGCACTCCCCCCGCCCCCTCTGCTCCACCACTCTCCCCCCCGCTCCCTCTGCACCACCGCACTCCCCTCGATCCACCGCACTCCCCGACCCCTCGGCTCCACCATATTCCCCCGCTCCACTGCACTCCCCCAGATGCCTCTGCTCCACCACACTCCCCCGATGCCACTACTCCACTGCACTCCCCCTGATCCCTCTGCTCCACCGCACTCCCCCGATCCCTCTGCTCCACCGCACTCCCCCGATCCCTCTGCTCCACCGCACTCCGCCGATCCCTCTGCTCCACCGCACTCCCCCGACCCCTCTGCTCCACCGCACTCCCCCGACCCCTCTGCTCCACCGCACTCCCCCGATCCCTCTGTTCCACCACACTCCTCCCGATGCCTCTGCTGTCCTCATCCGTCTGCTCCATGCCACTCCCGCAATCCCTCTGCTCCACCGATTACTCTGCTCCATCACACTCCCCCGATCCCTCTGCTCCCCTGACCGCTCTGCTCCACCACACTCCCCCGATCCCTCTGCTCCACCGCACACCCCCTGATCCCTCTGCTCCACCGTACTCCCCCCGCTCCCTCTGCTCCACCGCATTCCCCCGCTCCCTCTGCTCTACCGCATTCCCCCGCTCCCTCTGCTCCACCGCACTCCCCTTGCTCCACCGCACTCCCCTTGCTCCACCGCACTCCTCTCGCTCCACCGCACTCCTCTCGCTGCACCGCACTCCCCCGATCCCTCTGCTCCACCGCACTCCCCCGCTCCCTCTGCTCCACCGCACTCCCCTTGCTCCACCGGACTCCTGTCACTCCACCACACTCCTCTCGCTCCACCACACTCCCCTCGCACCACGGCACTCCCCCGCTCCCTCTGCTCCACTGCATTCCCCCGCTCCCTCTGCTCCAACGCACTCTCCCCGCTCCCTCTGATCCACCGCACTCCCCCGCTCCCTCTGCTCCACCGCACTCCCCTTGCTCCACCGCACTCCTCTCGCTCCACCACACTCCTCTCGTTCCACCGCACTCCCCCGATCCCTCTGCTCCACCGTACTCCCCTCACTCCCTCTGCTCCACCGCACTCCCCCGCTCCCTCTGCTCCACCGCACTCTCCCCCCCCCCGCTCCCTCTGCTCCACCGCACTCCCCTTGCTCCACCGGACTCCTGTCACTCCACCACACTCCTCTCGCTCCACCACACTCCCCTCGCACCACGGCACTCCCCCGATCCCTCTGCTCCACCGCACTCCCCCGATCCCTGTGCTCCACCGCACTCCCTCGATCGCTCTGCTCACCCGATCCCTCTTCTCTACCACATCCCCCATCCCTCTACTCCACCACTCCTCCCCCAGATTCCCCCGCTCCACCGCACTAACCCCGATCTGTCTGCTCCACTGCACTACCCACGATCCCTCTGCTTGCCCGATCCCTCTGTTCCATCACACTCCCCGATCCCTGTGCTCCACTGCTCTCCCCCGATCCCTCTGCTCCATCGTACTCCCCCGATCCCTCTGATCCTCCGCACTTCCCTGATCCCTCTGCTCCTCCGCACTCCCCCGATCACTCTGCTCCACCACACTACCCCCAATCTCCCGCACTCCCGCCGATCTCCTGCTCCAAAACACGCCCCACCAACAACTCTGCTCCACCGCACTCCCCCTGATCCCTCTGCTCCACAACTCCCCCCGCTCCACAGCACCCCTTGCTCCACCGCACTCACTCGATCCCTCTTCTCCACCGCACTCCCCCGATCCCTCTGTTCCACCACACTCCCCCCGATGTCTCTTCTCGCCCGATCTGTCTGCTCCATGACACTCCCACGATGCCTCTGCTGCACTGATCACTCTGCTCCACCACACTCCCCCGATCCCTCTGCTCCAACGCACTCCCCGATCCCTCTGATCCATCGCACTCCCCCGACTCCTCTTCTCCACCACACTCCCCCTGACCCCTCTGCTCCACCGCACTCCCCGCAACCCCTCTGCTCCACCGCACTCCCCGCGACCCCTCTGCTCCACCGCACTCCCCGCGACCCCTCTGCTCCACCACTCTCCCCAGATCCCTCTGCTCCACCGCACTCCCCTCGCTCCACCACACTCCCCTCGCTCCACCGGACTCCTGTCACTCCACCACACTCCTCTCGCTCCACCACACTCCCCTCGCACCATGGCACTCCCCCAATCCCTCTGCTCAACTGCACTCCCCCGATCCCTGTGCTCCACCGCACTCCCACGATCCCTGTGCTCTACCGTACTCCCTCGATCGCTCTGCTCACCCGATCCCTCTTCTCTACCACATCCCCTCATCCCTCTACTCCACCACTCCTCCCCCAGATTCCCCCGCTCCACCGCACTAACCCCGATCTGTCTGCTCCACTGGACTACCCACGATCCCTCTGCTTGCCTGATCCCTCTGTTCCATCACACTCCCCGATCCCTCTGCTCCACCCCACTCCCCCGAAACCTCTGCTCCACTGCACTCGCCCGATCCCCCTGCTCCACCCCACTCCCTCTGCTCCACCGCACTCTCCCGATCCATCTGCTCCACTGCACTCCTCCGATCCCTCTGCTCCACCGCACTCCCCCTGAACCCTCTGCTCCACCGCACTCCCCCTGACCCCTCTGCTCCTCCGCACTCCCGCTGACTCCTCTGCTCAACCGCACTCCCCCTGACCCCTCTGCTCCACCGCTTTCCCCTGACCTCTCTGCTCCACCGCACTCCCCCCGATCCCTCTGCTCCACCGTTCTCCCCCGATCCCTCTGCTCCACCACTCCACCTGCTCCACCGCACTCCCCTTGCTCCACCGCACTCCCCTCGCACCACGGCACTCCCCCGATCCCTCTGCTCCACCGCACTCCCCCGATCCCTGTGCTCCACCGCACTCCCCCGATCCCTGTGCTCCACCGCACTCCCCCGATCCCTGTGCTCCACCGCACTCCCCCGATCCCTGTGCTCCACCGCACTCCCTCGATCGCTCTGCTCACCCGATCCCTCTTCTCTACCACATCCCCCCATCCCTCTACTCCACCACTCCTCCCCCAGATTCCCCCACTCCACCGCACCTACCCCGATCTGTCTGCTCCACTGGACTACCCACGATCCCTCTGCTTGCCCGATCCCTCTGTTCCATCACACTCCCCGATCCCTCTGCTCCACTGCTCTCCCCCGATCCCTCTGCTCCATCGTACTCCCCCGATCCCTCTGATCCTCCGCACTTCCCTGATCCCTCTGCTCCTCCGCACTCCCCCGATCACTCTGCTCCACCACACTACCCCCAATCTCCCGCACTCCCGCCGATCTCCTGCTCCACCACACGCCCCACCAACAACTCTGCTCCACCGCACTCCCCCTGATCCCTCTGCTCCACCACTCCCCCCGCTCCACCGCACTCCCCTTGCTCCACCGCACTCACTCGATCCCTCTTCTCCACCACACTCCCCCGATCCCTCTGTTCCACCACACTCCTCCCGATGTCTCTTCTCGCCCGATCCGTCTGCTCCATGACACTCCCACGATCCCTCTGCTGCACTGATCACTCTGCTCCACCACTCTCCCCCGATCCCTCTGCTCCAACGCACTCCCCGATCACTCTGCTCCACCGCACTCCCCCGACTCCTCTTCTCCACCACACTCCCCCTGACCCCTCTGCTCCACCGCACTCCCCGCAACCCCTCTGCTCCACCGCACTCCCCGCGACCCCTCTGCTCCAACACTCTCCCCAGATCCCTCTGCTCCACCGCACACCCCGATCCCTCTGCTCCACCGCACACCCCGATCCCTCTGCTCCACCACACTACTCCCGATGCCTCTGCTTGCCCGATCCGTCTGCTCCATGGTACTCCCCCGACTCCTCCATCGATCACTCTGCTCCACTGCACTCCCCAGATCCCTCTGCTCCACCGCACTACCTCGCTCGACAGCACTTCCCCCGATCCCTCTGCTCCACCGCACTCCCCCCGACCCATCTGCTCCACCGCACTACCCCCGATCCCTCTGCTCCACTGCACTCCCCGACCCCCCTGATCCCTCTGCTCCACCACTCCCCATGCTCCACCGCCCTCCCTCTCCTCTACCACACTCCCCCGATGCCACTGCTCCACCGCACTCCCCCGATCCCTCTCCTCCACCGCACTCCCCCGTTCCCTCTGCTCCACAGCAATCCCCGATCCCTCTGCTCCACCACACTTCCCCCGATGCCTCTGCTCGCCCGATCCGTCTGCTCCATGGTACTCCCACGATCCCTCTGCTCCACCGATCACTCTGCTCCACCACACTCCTCCGCTCGAAAGCACCCCCCCCCCGATCCTTCTGCTCCACTACACTCACCCGGTCCCTCTGCTCCACCGCACTCCTCCGCTCGACAGCACTTCCCCCGATTCCTCTGCTCCACCACTCTCCCCAGGATCTCTCTGTTCCACCGCACTCCCCCAATTCCTCTGCTCCACCGCACTCCCCGAGTCCTCTGCTCCACCGCACTCCCCGATCCCTCTGCTCCACCACACTACTCCCGATGCCTCTGCTCGCCCGATCCGTCTGCTCCATGGTACTCCCCCGACTCCTCTTCTCCATCAATCACTCTGCTCCACTGCACTCCCCAGATCCCTCTGCTCCACCGCACTACCCCGCTCGACAGCACTTCCCCCGATCCCTCTGCTCCACCGTACTACCACTGATCCCCCGCTCCACCACACTCCCCCCGACCCCTCTGCTCCACCGCAATACCCCCGATCCCTCTGCTCCACTGCACTCCCCGATCCCCCTGATCCCTCTGCTCCACCACTCCCCATGCTCCACCGCCCTCCCTCTCCTCCACCACACTCCCCAAATGCCACTGCTCCACCGCACTCCCCCGATCCCTCTGCTCCACCGCACTCCCCCGATCACTCTGCTCCACCACACTCCCCCAATCCCGCTGCTCCACTGCACTCAACTGATCCCTCTGCTCCACCTCACTACTCCGCTCGACAGCTCTTCCCCCAATCCCTCTGCTCCAGCGCACTCACCACGATCCCTCTGCGCCACTGCACTTCCCGAATCCTCTGCTCCTCCGCACTCCCCCTGATCCCTCTGCTCCACCACTCCACCGCACTCCCCCCGCTCCACCGTACTCCCCCGATCCCTCTGCTCCACCGTTCTCCCCCGATCCCTCTGCTCCACCGTTCTCCCCCGATCCCTCTGCTCCACCGTTCTCCCCCGATCCCTCTGCTCCACCGTTCTCCCCCCAATCTCCCGCACTCCCACCGATCTCCCACTCCACCACACGCTCCACCAAACCCTCTGCTCCACCTCACTCCCCCGAACCCTCTGCTCCACTGCACTCCCCCGATCCCTCTGTTCCACCACACTCCCCCCGATGCCTCTGCTGTCTTCATCCGTCTGCCCAATGCCACTCCCGGAATCCCTCTGCTCCACCGATCACTCTGCTCCACCACACTCCCACGATCCCTCTGCTCCACTGCACACCCCCGATCCCTCTGCTTCACCGCACTCACCCGATTACTCTGCTCCACCACACTCCCCCGATCCCTTTGCTCCACCGCACTCCCCCAGATCACTCTGCTCCACCGCACTCCCCCGATCCCTCTGTCCACCGCACTCCCCCGATCCCTCTGTCCACCGCACTCCCCCGATCCCTCTGCTCCACCGCACTCCCCCGATCCCTCTGCTCCACCGCACTCCCCCAGATCACTCTGCTCCACTGCACTATCCCCAATCCCTCTGCTCCACTGCACTCCCCCGATCCCTCTGCTCCACAGCACTCCCCCAGATCACTCTGCTCCACTGCACTATCCCCGATCCCTCTGCTCCACTACACTCCCCCGATCCCTCTGCTCCACTACACTCCCCCGATCCCTCTGCTCCACTACACTCCCCCGATCCCTCTGCTCCACTACACTCCCCCGATCCCTCTGCTCCACCGCTTTCCCCTGACCTCTCTGCTCCACCGCACACCCCCCGATCCCTCTGCTCCACCACTCTACCCCCAATCTCCCGCACTCCCACCGATCTCCCACTCCACCACACGCTCCACCAAACCCTCTGTTCCACCTCACTCCCCCGATCCCTCTGCTCAACGGCACTCCCCCTGATCCCTCTGCTCCACCACTCCACCTGCTCCACCGCACTCCCCTTGCTCCACCGCACTCCTGTCACTCCACCACACTCCCCTCGCACCACGGCACTCCCCCGATCCCTCTGCTCCACCGCACTCCCCCGATCCCTGTGCTCCACCGCACTCCCCCGATCCCTGTGCTCCACCGCACTCCCTCGATCGCTCTGCTCACCCGATCCCTCTTCTCTACCACATCCCCCCATCCCTCTACTCCACCACTCCTCCGCCAGATTCCACCGCTCCACCGCACCTACCCCGATCTGTCTGCTCCACTGGACTACCCACGATCCCTCTGCTTGCCTGATCCCTCTGTTCCATCACACTCCCCGATCCCTCTGCTCCACTGCTCTCCCCCGATCCCTCTGCTCCATCGTACTCCCCCGATCCCTCTGATCCTCCGCACTTCCCTGATCCCTCTGCTCCTCCGCACTCCCCCGATCACTCTGCTCCTCCGCACTCCCCCGATCACTCTGCTCCACCACACTACCCCCAATCTCCCGCACTCCCGCCGATCTCCTGCTCCACCACACGCCCCACCAACAACTCTGCTCCACCGCACTCCCCCTGATCCCTCTGCTCCACCACTCCCCCCGCTCCACCGCACTCCCCTTGCTCCACCGCACTCACTCGATCCCTCTTCTCCACCGCACTCACTCGATCCCTCTTCTCCACCACACTCCCCCGATCCCTCTGTTCCACCACACTCCTCCCGATGTCTCTTCTCGCCCGATCCGTCTGCTCCATGACACTCCCACGATCCCTCTGCTGCACTGATCACTCTGCTCCACCACTCTCCCCCGATCCCTCTGCTCCAACGCACTCCCCGATCACTCTGCTCCACCGCACTCCCCCGACTCCTCTTCTCCACCACACTCCCCCTGACCCCTCTGCTCCACCGCACTCCCCGCAACCCCTCTGCTCCACCGCACTCCCCGCGACCCCTCTGCTCCACCACTCTCCCCAGATCCCTCTGCTCCACCGCACACCCCGATCCCTCTGCTCCACCGCACACCCCGATCCCTCTGCTCCACCACACTACTCCCGATGCCTCTGCTTGCCCGATCCGTCTGCTCCATGGTACTCCCCCGACTCCTCCATCGATCACTCTGCTCCACTGCACTCCCCAGATCCCTCTGCTCCACCGCACTACCTCGCTCGACAGCACTTCCCCCGATCCCTCTGCTCCACCGCACTCCCCCCGACCCATCTGCTCCACCGCACTACCCCCGATCCCTCTGCTCCACTGCACTCCCCGACCCCCCTGATCCCTCTGCTCCACCACTCCCCATGCTCCACCGCCCTCCCTCTCCTCTACCACACTCCCCCGATGCCACTGCTCCACCGCACTCCCCCGATCCCTCTCCTCCACCGCACTCCCCCGTTCCCTCTGCTCCACAGCAATCCCCGATCCCTCTGCTCCACCACACTTCCCCCGATGCCTCTGCTCGCCCGATCCGTCTGCTCCATGGTACTCCCACGATCCCTCTGCTCCACCGATCACTCTGCTCCACCACACTCCTCCGCTCAAAAGCACCCCCCCCCGATCCTTCTGCTCCACTACACTCACCCGGTCCCTCTGCTCCACCGCACTCCTCCGCTCGACAGCACTTCCCCCGATTCCTCTGCTCCACCACTCTCCCCCAGATCTCTCTGTTCCACCGCACTCCCCCAATTCCTCTGCTCCACCGCACTCCCCGAGTCCTCTGCTCCACCGCACTCCCCGATCCCTCTGCTCCACCACACTACTCCCGATGCCTCTGCTCGCCCGATCCGTCTGCTCCATGGTACTCCCCCGACTCCTCTTCTCCATCAATCACTCTGCTCCACTGCACTCCCCAGATCCCTCTGCTCCACCGCACTACCCCGCTCGACAGCACTTCCCCCGATCCCTCTGCTCCACCGTACTACCACTGATCCCCCGCTCCACCACACTCCCCCCGACCCCTCTGCTCCACCGCAATACCCCCGATCCCTCTGCTCCACTGCACTCCCCGATCCCCCTGATCCCTCTGCTCCACCACTCCCCATGCTCCACCGCCCTCCCCCAATCCCGCTGCTCCACTGCACTCAACTGATCCCTCTGCTCCACCTCACTACTCCGCTCGACAGCTCTTCCCCCAATCCCTCTGCTCCAGCGCACTCACCACGATCCCTCTGCGCCACTGCACTTCCCGAATCCTCTGCTCCTCCGCACTCCCCGATCCCTCTGCTCCACCACTCCACCGCACTCCCCCCGCTCCACCGTACTCCCCCGATCCCTCTGCTCCACCGTTCTCCCCCGATCCCTCTGCTCCACCGTTCTCCCCCGATCCCTCTGCTCCACCGTTCTCCCCCCAATCTCCCGCACTCCCACCGATCTCCCACTCCACCACACGCTCCACCAAACCCTCTGCTCCACCTCACTCCCCCGAACCCTCTGCTCCACTGCACTCCCACGATCCCTCTGTTCCACCACACTCCCCCCGATGCCTCTGCTGTCTTCATCCGTCTGCCCAATGCCACTCCCGGAATCCCTCTGCTCCACCGATCACTCTGCTCCACCACACTCCCACGATCCCTCTGCTCCACTGCACACACCCGATCCCTCTGCTTCACCGCACTCACCCGATTACTCTGCTCCACCACACTCCCCCGATCCCTTTGCTCCACCGCACTCCCCCAGATAACTCTGCTCCACCGCACTCCCCCGATCCCTCTATCCACCGCACTCCCCCGATCCCTCTGTCCACCGCACTCCCCCGATCCCTCTGCTCCACCGCACTCCCCCGATCCCTCTGCTCCACCGCACTCCCCCAGATCACTCTGCTCCACTGCACTATCCCCAATCCCTCTGCTCCACTACACTCCCCCGATCCCTCTGCTCCACAGCACTCCCCCAGATCACTCTGCTCCACTGCACTATCCCCGATCCCTCTGCTCCACTACACTCCCCCGATCCCTCTGCTCCACTACACTCCCCCGATCCCTCTGCTCCACTGCACTTCCCCAATCCCTCTTCTCCACCACACTCCCCCGATCCCTCTGCTCCACAGCACTCCCCCGATCCCTCTGCTCCACCGCACTCCCCGACCCCTCTGCTTGTTCGATCCCTCTTCTCCACCACATTCCCCCGATCCCTCTACTCCACCGCTATTCACCCAGATTCCCTCGCTCCACCCCCGATCTTTCTGCTCCACCGCACTCCCCCGATCCCTCTGCTCCACCCCACTCCCCCAAACCCTCTGCTCCACTGCACTCACCCGATCCCTCTGCTCCACCGCTCCCCCGATGCCACTGATCCACCGCACTCCCCCGATGCCTCTGCTCCACCGCATTCCCCCGATCCCTGTGCTCCACCACACTCCCCCGATCCCTCTGCTCGTTCGATCCCTCTTCTCCACCACATTCCCCCGATCCCTCTACTCCACCGTTATTCCCCCGCTCCACCCCCGATTTTTCTGCTCCACCGCACTCCCCCGATCCCTGTGCTCCACCGCACTCCCCCGATCCCTCTGCCCGTTCGATCCCTCTTCTCCACCACATTCCCCCGATCCCTCTACTCCACCGTTATTCCCCCGCTCCACCCCCGATTTTTCTGCTCCACCGTACTCCCCCGATCCCTTTTCTCCACCTCACGCCCCCAATCCCTGTTCCACCGCACTCCCCCGATCCCTCTGCTCCACCCCTCCCCCAAACCCTCTGCTCCACTGCACTCGCCCGATCCCTCAGCTCCACCGCACTCCCCGATCCCCATGCTTAACCACTCCCCCTGCTCCACCCCACTCCCTCTGCTCCACCGCACTCCCCCGATCCCTCTGCTCCACCGCACTCCCCCTGACCCCTCTACTCCACCGCACTCCCCCCAATCCCTCTGCTCCACCGCACTCTTCCCAATTCCTCTGCTCCACCGCACTCCCCCGATCCATCTGCTCCACCGCTCTTCCCCGATCCCTCTGCTCCACTACACTCCCCAATCCCCCTGATCCCTCTGCTCCAGCATTCCCCCTGCTCCACTGCACTCCCTCTGCTCCACCGCACTCCGCTGATCCCTCTGCTCCACCGCATTCCCCCGATCCCTGTGCTCCACCGCACTCCCCCGATCCCTCTGCTCGTTCGATCCCTCTTCTCCACCACATTCCCCCGATCCTTCTACTCCACCGTTATTCCCCCGATTCCCCTGCTCCACCCCCGATTTTTCTGCTCCACCGCACTCCCCCGATCCCTTTTCTCCACCTCACGCCCCCAATCCCTGTTCCACTGCACTCCCCCGATCCCTCTGCTCCACCGCACTCCCCCAATCCCTCTGCTCCACCGCACTCCCCCTGACCCCTCTACTCCACTGCACTTCCCCTGACCTCTCTGCTCCACCGCTTTCCCCTGACCTCTCTGCTCCACCGCACTCCCGCTGACCCCTCTGCTCAATCGCACTCCCCGACACCTCTGCTCCATCGCACTCCCGCTGACCCCTCTGCTCCACCGCACTCCCCCGATCCCTCTGCTCCACCGCACTCCCCCCGATCCCTCTGCTCCACCGCACTCCCCCCGATCCCTCTGCTCCACCGCACTCCCCCCGATCCCTCTGCTCCACCGCACTCCCCCCGATCCCTCTGCTCCACCGCACTCCCCCCGATCCCTCTGCTCCACCGCACTCCCCCGATCCCTCTGCTCAACCGCACTCCCCCGATCCCTCTGCTCGTTCGATCCCTCTTCTCCACCACATTCCCCCGATCCTTCTACTCCACCGTTATTCCCCCGATTCCCCTGCTCCACCCCCGATTTTTCTGCTCCACCGCACTCCCCCGATCCCTTTTCTCCACCTCACGCCCCCAATCCCTGTTCCACCGCACTCCCCCGATCCCTCTGCTCCACCGCACTCCCCCAATCCCTCTGCTCCACCGCACTCCCCCTGACCCCTCTACTCCACTGCACTCCCCCTGACCCCTCTGCTCCACCGCTTTCCCCTGACCTCTCTGCTCCACCGCTTTCCCCTGACCTCTCTGCTCCACCGCACTCCCGCTGACCCCTCTGCTCAATCGCACTCCCCGACACCTCTGCTCCATCGCACTCCCGCTGACCCCTCTGCTCCACCGCACTCCCCCCGATCCCTCTGCTCCACCGCACTCCCCCCGATCCCTCTGCTCCACCGCACTCCCCCCGATCCCTCTGCTCCACCGCACTCCCCCCGATCCCTCTGCTCCACCGCACTCCCCCCGATCCCTCTGCTCCACCGCACTCCCCCCGATCCCTCTGCTCCACCGCACTCCCCCCGATCCCTCTGCTCCACCGCACTCCCCCCGATCCCTCTGCTCCACCGCACTCCCCCGATCCCTCTGCTCAACCGCACTCCCCCTGACCCCTCTGCTCAACCGCTCTCCCCCGACCCCTCTGCTCAACCGCACTCCCCCTGACCCCTCTGCTCCTCCGCACTCCCCCTGACCCCTCTGCTCCACCGCACTCCCCGACCCCTCTGCTCCACTTTCCCCTGACCTCTCTGCTCCACCGCACTCCCCCCGATCCCTCTGTTCCACCGCAATACCCCGATCCCTCTGCTCCACCGCACTCCCCCCGATCCCTCTGCTCCACCCCACTCCCCGACCCCTCTGCTCCACCCCACTCCCCGACCCCTCTGCTCCACTTTCCCCTGACCTCTCTGCTCCACCGCACTCCCCCCGATCCCTCTGTTCCACCGCAATACCCCCGATCCCTCTGCTCCACCGCACTCCCCCGATCCCTCTGCTCCACCCCACTCCCCCCGATCCCTCTGCTCCACCGCATTCCCCCGATCCCTGTGCTCCACCGCACTCCCCCCCGATCCCTCTGCTCCACCGCACTCCCCTGATCCCTCACCGCCCTCCCCCGATCCGTCTGCTCCACAACATTCCCACCACACCCATCCCTCTGTTCAACAACACTCCCACAGATCGATATCATTCACTGTTTATGCCCTACTCACGTTTAACCTGCCTAATTACAGCTCCTTCAAATCCTCTACTAAATTCAATCCACCACCTTTCTGCCCAACCGATCAAGGTCATGCTACGAATTCCAGAGACTGCCTTCAATGCCAGACACTTTCATTTCACCTGCAAACCTGCTGATTACACCCTGAATGTTTGATCAAGTATGTTGGAACAATATCATAACCCTCTGGCTTACGAGTCACAGTCCCCCCATCCAAAAAACACTCTGCTTTCTACCAGGAAGCCAATTCTGCTCTTACCTCAGGTCCCATTCGATCAAACCTCCCAGAGCGGCCGACGAGGATGAACCCTCTTGCTGAGATCTGTTTTTACATCTGCAGCTCTGTCAGGAACCCAACAGTGTAAAAGCACGCCCTTCTGTTCCAGAGTATTCTGTTCCCACCAATCTGCATCCAGAAGAGCCCTCAACATCCCTCCCATCCAGTTACCTGTACAAATGTTTCTGAAATGTTGAAACTGAGCCTGCATTCTCTGTGTGAAGTTCGGCCATTTGAGAAACGTTGTAGCACAGTGCAGGCTCTTTGGCCCACGATGTTATGTTGTTCCATATAAACCTACTCCACAATCTAATCCTTACCTCTCTCACATCGAGAACCCTTTATTTTTCTTACATCAATTTGCCTAAGAGTCTTTACTAGCCTCTACCACCACCCCTGGTAAGGCATTCCAGGCATCCACCACTCTGTGTAAAAAATCTTACCCCTGATGTCTCCCCTAAAGTTCCCTCCCTTCACTTTGTACAGACGCCAGTTTGGTAAAAGACTCTGGCTGTCCATCCTATCTATGCCTCTCATAATCTCCTCCCATCCTTCTACACTTCAAACAGAAAAGCCCCAGAGCTCTGCTAACCTTGCCTCATAAGACTTGTTTGCCAGACCAAACAATGCCCTGATAAATCTCCATGGCTTCCACATCCTTTAGTGGGCCTTACCCCCTCCATAAATCTTCGTCCACGAAGCCAAGCCAAAGAAGAAGAACTGAATACAATACTCCAAATGTGATGTGACCAGAAATTTGATCCACCTCTCACAGACATAGACAGCTGGGTCGATGAATTCTCACACACAAGGTTTAATATAAACTCAATGCAGTCATCTCCTTTATTTACAGGGAAGAGAACAGGGAAGAATCGGGGTGGGACACAGAGCGAAGCTTCCTCTCCCCTGTCCTGTCACACACTCGGGTGGGACACAGAGTGAAGCCCCCTCTACCCTACAGAGTGAAGCTCACTCTCCCCTGTCCTGTCACACACTGTGAGTGTGTGAGGACACTGTGAGGGGGGGGGGGAAGGTTAAGGGGGTTGCAAATGTCGAGAGGGGGACAGAGTGGCAACTGTCTGTTTGGGAGGGGGAAGGAGGGTTAACACCAATAATAACTTACACAGTGGTCAGAACCAACCCTGTCCCAAAGACCAGAGCAAAGGGGCCATCAAGGGTTTTTTTTGTCGTTACATTTTTTTGTTACAAAAGTGAAAAAGGAGCCCCTGATCTCTGGGGGAGGGGTGCCGCAGGGCTGAGAGCCAAGGAGAGGGGTTCCTCAGGGTCCTGGAGCCCCTGGTCTCTGAGGGAGGAGTTCTGCAGGGTCCTAGAGCCCTGGTCTCTTGGAGAGGGGTGCCGCAAGGCCTAAAGCCAGGGAGAGGGTTTCTGCAGGGTCCTGATTTCTGGGTGAGGAGTTCCACAAGGTCCTAGACCACCTGGGACATGTGCCACAGGATCTGAGACACCCTGATCTCCGGGGCAGGGATGTCACTGGGTCCAGAAGCCTGGGTGAGGAGTGCTGCAGGGTCCTGTAGCTCCTGGTCTCCAGGACAGGTTTGTGGTGGGGTCCAACAGTCGAGGTGAGGGGGGTGCAGAGTCCAAGATAGGGTTGCCGCAGGGTCCAAGAGACCGGGGTAGGGTTGCCGCAGGGTCCAAGAGACCGGGGTAGGGTTGCCGCAGGGTCTTCGCACCCTTGTTTTCCAAAAGGTTGCTGCAGGATCCTAGCACCCTGGCCTTTGTGGGAGCCCGGAGGAGGTGTTACACAAGGTCCTAGAGCCTGCGCAGCGCCCGCTTCTTCTCGCCCTTCTTCTTGGGGGGCCTCTTGTCTCCAGCATGCTTCTTGGCCAGGGGTCCGTCGGGGGGCAGAGGCGGGGAAGCAGGGGCAGAGGCAGTGGGCGGCGAGGGTTCGTGGGCCCGCCCGCGGGCGTGGATCTCCGTCAGGAGGCGGGCACGCGAGGCATACTCCCCGTACTCCTCCAGGAGCAGCCGTCCAGCCTCCTCATTCAACGCAGACTCTGGGTTTGGCTGGATTAACAGGCACTTGATGGTCTGGGGAGCAAGGGGGAAAAGCGAGACGGGAGGGAGGTGAAGGGACAGAGGGAGGGGTTGAGGAGGGAGATAGAGGGATGAGACAGGCAAGGAGGAGGAACAGAGAGAGAGATAATCAGCACTGAGGGAGGGGTGGCTCCACGGCAGTGAGGCGGGGGGAGGGATGGTCAAGGATGAAGATATGCACCCCACACCCCGAGGGATATTGGTGATACCGCAGGAAGTGCCAGAGCATCAGTTCAGCCACATCCCTCCAAACCCAGACCCCCCCATTCCTCCTCCCCTTCCCACCCCATCCCCTCAAACAACCACCTTTCCACACCCTTCCCCATCCTCATCCCCTCCCACTTCCTCTACCCCAACCCCTCCCAATCCCACACCGCCCACCCACCAGCAGAACGTGCCGCAGCCCCAGTTCGGGCCGCCAGTCCCTCTGCAGGATGTTGACGCAGATCTCCCCGCTCGGGCTGACATTGGGGTGGAAGATGCGGGTGAGAAAAAACGCCTTCGGCGGGCAGGAAGGGAAGTCCTTGTTCAGCACGAGTTTCATCCGGAACAGACCACCAGCGTACGGCGTCCCGTCTGGGGAGGGGGGAAGCAGATGGGTGAGAAGGAGGAGTGGGTGGGGGGTGGTGCAGAGAGAGGGTTGAGGGGGAAGGGGGGGGGAGGGGGGAAAAGAGAGTCCAACATCCATGTAAACAACCTCCTGTGTTCATGAAGCATGTGATGGAACACTGTACCTGTGTCTCAGTGAGTCCATTCCCAGACTGGCTAAACCTTCAACGTCCATGATGCCCCCTCCCAAATACAAGACAGGGGACGTGTGACCACCCCCTGCTAACAGCTCCATGCCAGTCCCCACCCTGACCCCCTCCCCACAGCCCCATGTGAGTCCCCACACTGACTCCCTCCCTACAGCCACCTATCAGTCCCCACACTGACTCCCTCCCCAGAGCCCCATTTCCATCCCCACAATGACTCCCTCCCTAGAGCCCCATTTCCATCCCCACACTGACTCCCTCCCTACAGCCACCTGTCAGTCCGCACAGCCCCGTGAGTCCCCACGCGCTCTCTCCCCACGCGCTCTCTCCCCACGCGCTCTCTCCCCACGCGCTCTCTCCCCACGCGCTCCCTCCCCACGCGCTCCCTCCCCACGCGCTCCCTCCCCACGCGCTCCCTCCCCACGCGCTCCCTCCCCACGCTCCCCCCCCCCGCACGCTCCCCCCCCGCACGCTCCCCCCCCGCACGCTCCCCCCCCCGCACGCTCCCCCCCCCGCACGCTCCCCCCCCCGCACGCTCCCCCCCCCGCACGCTCCCCCCCCCGCACGCTCTCCCCCCCGCACGCTCTCCCCCCGCACACTCTCTCCCCCCGCACACTCTCTCCCCCCGCACACTCTCTCCCCCCGCACACTCTCTCCCCCCGCACACTCTCTCCCCCCGCACACTCTCTCCCCCCGCACACTCTCTCCCCCCGCACACTCTCTCCCCCCGCACACTCTCTCCCCCCGCACTCTCTCTTCGCACACTCTCTTCTCACACACCCTCTTCACACACATTCTCCATATAGCCCTGTCAGTCCCCAAATTGATCCCCCCCCACAGACCCCTGTCAGTCTCCACACTGAAACTTAACCCACAGACCCATCAGTCTTACACTGACACACTCCACACAGTCACCTGTCAGTCCCCAGTGACACTCTCCCCAGACCTGTGTCAATCCTCTCAGTGACTCCCTCCCCACAGCCCCGTCAATCCCCAAAGTGACTCCCACCCCACAGTCCTCTGTCAGTTCCCATAATGACTCCCTCCTCACAGCCCCATATAGCCCATGAAAGGAGATGCCCTATTACCCCTACTAGCTGGAGTGTAGTCTCCCTACCTGGCCCTTCGATGGTGGCCTGTAGGTCAGTGATGTCCTCCTCGTTGGTGATGATCTTGATGCCCTCAGGGGGCTCTGCAGAGAGGGTGGAGACCTCCTTCCACACCTGCCGGATGATGTGGGGGGGGAGGTTTTCCACATTGGCATTCTGCAGCATCGAAGGGGTGAAGAAGATTCACATTCAGAGGGCTCCCACACCACCATTCAACCAGACCCCTCCCCGCTCCCCGTTCAACCAGACCCCTCCCCGCTCCCCGTTCAACCAGACCCATCCACGCTCACCCAGACCTTTCCCCGCTCGCCCAGACCCTTTCCCTCTCCCCGTTCGCCCAGACCCTTCCCCGTTCGCCCAGACCCTTCCCCGTTCGCCCAGACCCTTCCCCGTTCGCCCAGACCCTTCCCCGCTCCCCGTTCACCCACTCCCCGTTCACCCAGACCCTTCTCCATTCACCCAGGCTCCTCCAAACTCCCATTCACCACCCCCGCCCCATTCAACCAAACCCAGACCCAGTCCCCGTTCACCCAGGCCCCTCCCCACTCCCCGTTCACCCAGGCCCCTCCCCACTCCCCGTTCACCCAGGCCCCTCCCCACTCCCCGTTCACCCAGGCCCCTCCCCACTCCCCGTTCACCCAGGCCCCTCCCCGTTCACCCAGGCCCCTCCCCGTTCACCCAGGCCCCTCCCCGTTCACCCAGGCCCCTCCCCGTTCACCCAGGCCCCTCCCCGTTCACCCAGGCCCCTCCCCACTCCCCCAGACCCCTCCCCACTCCCCCAGACCCCTCCCCACTCCCCCAGACCCCTCCCCACTCCCCGTTCACCAGGTCCCTCCCCACTCCCCGTTCACCCAGGTCCCTCTACATTGCCCGTTCACCCAGGCTCCTCCACACTCCCTGTTCATTCAGTCCCCTCCTCACTCAGAGCCCCGTTTCCATCCCCACTCAGTGGGGTGCTCCCTCTCCCATCCCTGTCCCCTCTCCCTCCCCACTGAGAGGGGCGCTCCCTCTCCACTCCCCACTGTGGGGCGCTCCCTCTCCCCTCCCACTGAGTGGGGCGCTCCCTCTCCCCTCCCCACTGAGTGGGGCGCTCCCTCTCCCCTCCCCACTGAGTGGGGCGCTCCCTCTCCCCTCCCCACTGAGTGGGGCGCTCCCTCTCCCCTCCCCACTGAGTGGGGCGCTCCCTCTCCACTCCCTGTGCACCCTCACCACTGAGTGGGGCGCTTCCTCTCTCCTCTCCCTGTCCCCCTCCCTCTCCCTCCACCTTGTGTGGGACGCTCCCTCTCTCCCTTCCCACTGAATGGAGCGCTCCCTCTCCCCTCCCTGTGCACCCTCAACCTCTCTCCCTTCCCACTGAATGGAGCGCTTCCTCTCCCTGAGTGGGGCGCTCCCTCTCCCCTCCCTGTGCACCCTCAACCTCACCACTGAGTGGGGCGCTTCCTTTCTCCCTCTCTCCCATCCTTCAGCCCCCTCTCCCTCACCACGGAACGGGGCGCTCCTTCTCTCCTCTCCCTGTCCCCTCTCCCTCCCCCTTGTGTGGGACGCTCCCTCTCTCCCCTCCCTCAGCACCCTCTCCCTCCCCCCTGAATGGGGCGCTCCCTCTCCCTGCGTGTATCCTTCTCCTCCACAGCCTGCCGACTAGGCCTCACTCACAGCCGCCATCCTGGCTTCGCCGCCTCTCTCTCGCTCGACCAAATCCCACCTCCTTCGCTTCAGCGAAGCCAATCAGGGACGGCTCCCATGATCACATCCCGCCTCCTCGGCTAAATCAACCAACCGGCGCCGGCTCCCGCCCACCGCTCATGCCCTCCCCTCCCTCCAGAACCGCATCGCCAATCATGACCCGAGAGCCTTCTCTCCACCAATCACCACCGCATTCCCATGATGGCTAATCACCGGCAACCCACTACGCCAATCGCCACGCTCCTCCAACCAGCACCTCTCGACAGACACCATATGGGACCGCGGTTCGACCGTCCCGCGCACTGATTGGCCGCTTTTCAAATCCCGTCGCCCTCCTCCCGCACGCACGCTCCAACTGTCGCCCAACCGCTACCGCAAAAGGGCGGGTCTTCTGCCGCAGACATAAGCCAATCACAGCCAGGATCGGCAGGCTGATTGACAGCTTGCCATGAAGACTATTCAGGGGAAACCTTTAAAGGGAAAAAGATCCATGAAACAGTTGGATGCTGAAATATTCCCCAAAAACCTCGCCTAATGCTAGGAATGAAGGCGAGAGGGCTAAAGTATGTAAATCTTAGGTGTAATTCCACTTTATTTGATAATTTTGTCCAATTTTCATTGAAAAACAGAGAACGAATAAATTCTCTCACGAATTTCCTCTTTCGTGATCTCCCAAATTCTAGAGATGACGCGATGGGTGAGAGGGCACAGACGAGGCATTGCGGACAGGTCAGCCAATCAACTAGCGGCGCCCTGTGACGTCATGGGGAAGGGACCACCTGTGGGACTGACCTCCACTTAGATGGAGGGGTCTCCTGGTGGTGCTGCTGAGTGCAGTTCAGAGATTGGGATCGTGGGTGCATGGAAAGATCCCACCTGAGGACATCATGTCTGTTGCATACCCCCCTCCACTCCCCGTCCCCCTGTTCGGACCCCCTTCCATTCCCCGTCCCCCTGTTCAGACACCCCTCCACTCCCCGTCCCCCTGTTCGGAACCCCTTCCACTCCCCGTCCCCCTGTTCAGACCCCCCTCCGCTCCCCGTCCCCCCGTTCAGACCCCCCTCCACTCCCCGTCCCCCTGTTCGGACCCCCCTCCACTCCCTGTCCCCCTGTTCGGACCCCCTTCCACTCCCCGTCCCCCTGTTCAGACCCCCTCCGCTCCCCGTCCCCCTGTTCAGACCCCCCTCCGCTCCCCGTCCCCCTGTTCGGACCCCCTTCCACTCCCCGTCCCCCTGTTCAGACCCCCCTCCACTCCCCGTCCCCCTGTTCAGACCCCCCTCCACTCCCCGTCCCCCTGTTCAGATCCCCCGCCACTCCCCGTCCCCTGTTCAAACCCCTTAACTCCCTGTTCTACCCCCCCTTGTCTCTGTAACCCCTTCTACTCCCCATCCCCCAGTTCAAACCCCCTTCCATTCCCTGACCCCTGTTCAAACCCCCCTCCACTCCCCATCCCCCTGTCTCTAACCCCCTCCGCTCCTCAACCCCTGTTCATACCCCCTCCACTCCCCGTCCCCTTGTTCAAACCCCCCCCTCCACTCCCTGTCCCCTTGTTCAAACCCCCCCTCCACTCTCCATCTCCCTGTTCAAACCCCCCTCCACTCCCTGTCCCCCTGTTCCACCCCCCCTCCTTGTCTGTTACCACCTCCACTCCCCGTCCCCCTGTTCCAAACCCCCTCCACTCCCTGCCCCCTTGTTCAAACCCCCTCCACTCCCCGTCCCCTTGTTCAAACCCCCTCCACTCCCCGTCCCCGTTCAAACCCTCCCTCCACTCCCTGTCCCCTTGTTCAAACCCCCTCCACTCCCCGTCCCCTGTTCAAACCTCCTCCACTCCCTGTCCCCCATTCCAAACCCCCTCCACTCCCCGTCCCCCTGTTCCACCCCCCTCCATGTCTCTGTTACCCCCTCCACTCCCCGTCCCCATTCCAAACCCCCTCCACTCCCTGACCCCTTGTTCAAACCCCCTCCACTCCCCGTTCCCCTGTTCAAACCTCCACTCCCCGTCCCCATTCCAAAGCCCCTCCACTCCCCATCCCCCTGTTCCACCCCTCTCCTTGTCTCTGTAACCCCCTCCACTCCCCGTCCCCCTGTTCAAACCCCCTCCACTCCCCGTCCCCCTGTCTCTAACCCCCTCCGCTCCTCAACCCCTGTTCATACCCCCTCCACTCCCCGTCCCCTTGTTCAAACCCCCCCTCCACTCCCTGTCCCCTTGTTCAAACCCCCCCTCCACTCTCCATCTCCCTGTTCAAACCCCCCTCCACTCCCTGTCCCCCTGTTCCACCCCCCCTCCTTGTCTGTTACCCCCTCCACTCCCCATCCCCCGTTCCAAACCCCTTCCACTCCCTGCCCCCTTGTTCAAACCCCCTCCACTCCCCTTCCCCGTTCAAACCCCTTTCACTCCCCGTCCCCGTTCAAACCCTCCCTCCACTCCCTGTCCCCTTGTTCAAACCCCCTCCACTCCCCGTCCCCTGTTCAAACCTCCTCCACTCCCTGTCCCCCATTCCAAACCCCCTCCACTCCCCGTCCCCCTGTTCCACCCCCCTCCATGTCTCTGTTACCCCCTCCACTCCCCGTCCCCATTCCAAACCCCCTCCACTCCCTGACCCCTTGTTCAAACCCCCTCCACTCCCCGTTCCCCTGTTCAAACCTCCACTCCCCGTCCCCATTCCAAAGCCCCTCCACTCCCCGTCCCCCTGTTCCACCCCTCTCCTTGTCTCTGTAACCCCCTCCACTCCCCGTCCCCCTGTTCAAACCCCCTCCACTCCCCGTCCCCCTGTCTCTAACCCCCTCCGCTCCTCAACCCCTGTTCATACCCCCTCCACTCCCCGTCCCCTTGTTCAAACCCCCCCTCCACTCCCTGTCCCCTTGTTCAAACCCCCCCTCCACTCTCCATCTCCCTGTTCAAACCCCCCTCCACTCCCTGTCCCCCTGTTCCACCCCCCCTCCTTGTCTGTTACCCCCTCCACTCCCCATCCCCCGTTCCAAACCCCTTCCACTCCCTGCCCCCTTGTTCAAACCCCCTCCACTCCCCTTCCCCGTTCAAACCCCTTTCACTCCCCGTCCCCGTTCAAACCCCCCCTCCACTCCCTGTCCCCTTGTTCAAACCCCCTCCACTCCCCGTCCCCTTGTTCAAACCCCCTCCACTCCCTGTCCCCCTGTTCAAACCTCCTCCACTCCCTGTCCCCCTATTCCAAACCCCCTCCACTCCCCGTCCCCCTGTTCCACCCCCCCTTCCATGTCTCTGTTACCCCCTCCACTCCCCGTCCCCATTCCAAACCCCCTCCACTCCCTGACCCCTTGTTCAAACCCCCTCCACTCCCTGACCCCTTGTTCAAACCCCCTCCACTCCCCGTTCCCCTGTTCAAACCTCCTCCACTCCCCGTCCCCGTTCCAAAGCCTCTCCACTCCCCGTCCCCCTGTTCCACCCCTCTCCTTGTCTCTGTAACCCCCTCCACTCCCCGTCCCCCTGTTCAAACCCCCTCCACTCCCCATCCCCCTGTTCCATCCCCCCTCCTTGTCTCTGTAACCCTCTCCACTCCCCGAAACCCTGTTCAAACCCCCTCCCTGTCTCTCTAACCCCCTCTGCTCCCTGACCCCCTGTTCATATCCCCTCCCTGTCTTTGTACCCGCATCTGCTCCTCGACCACCTGTTCAAATCCCCTCCCTGTCTCTCTAACCCCTCTCCTCTCCACTCCCCGACCCCCTGTGATGCACTGTGGTGACAGTAAAGCAGACACAAGATTCAAAGACTGAAACAGCAGGCTTTATTCAAATTCAAGTCTCTACTGTGGCCAGCTTTACCTTGCTCGTGAGTGACTGACCTCGAGAGGAGCCGGATGTGGCTTATATCCTGTGGTGGGGTGGACAGGTCCCACCCTGGTGTAGGCCACATTCACCCCCTTCTTTAAAATTGTCCGGGTGCGTGGAGGTTACATGACAATCTTCCACAGACAGGTCCCTATATATTTACAAGTTCAGATGGTTCGGCGGCCGTCGGAGTCTCTGTGACCGTCCTGGGGTTGGCTCATTGCAAAAGGTAGGCAAGGGTGCTAGTCAGAGGGATCTGGGGTGGGTGCCGGATGGCTGCTGTGGCGCAGCGCGGTAGGGTGTCTGGGGCAGCCAGAGTCAGAACGTATGTGAGGCATTGGAGGGTCGTTCCCTGCAGTTTGAATGTGTACGGGGTGCCCAAAGTGGGGAAAACGTGGCAGGCCGACGTGGTCTTGGGTGTCCCACAGATATCCAGGGCAGGGGAGATGCGTCGGGCCAGCGTGGTCCTGGGGCAGTGGGGGCTGTTGTGTAACAGTGGGTGCCCCTGTTGGTGCCAGGTCCCTGATCGAGATTGTGTCTTCCCTGCCGCTGGGGTACCTGATTTAGGCGCAGTTATGGTTTGCGTGTTGGAGGAACAAACACCTGCTCAACCAGGGGGTCGGCCTTGTGGGCCCGTGCGTGTTTACCACTTTGGCTCTCATCCCCCGGGACCCGTCCTACTCTGGAACTATTCAAGGGGTCACGTCCGACCCGTTGGTCGAAGAGGTGACTCCTGCATGTCAACCCTCAGTATGCTGTTACGAGCCCAAAGGACCCCAAAACCCAGCAGCAATAGACATTCACCAAGACAAGTAGTTACTGAAACAAAAGTTGTTCTAACTCTAAGCGCATGTGCATGTGATGCGTGTGTAAATTTAAGAAAAGTTCTTTGGTTCACAGTTCAATCTCACTTCTCATTCTCCAAGTTCACTAGTTGCAGGCAATTCTTATACTGTGCACAGAATTTAACATGTATAAAGTTCACTAGGCTTTGGTGCTCGAAAGGTAAACGTTTACCACTCAGGAAGGTTTGTAGGGTTTGCAGAGAGAGATTTGTTGTTCCAGGATTTCCACAAATGAGGTACCACCATTAGTCACCTCAATGTCTTGCTGATGAAACTTACCCTATCAGGGTTCTCCAGATGATAACCTTTTTCTTTCAGGCTAACACAGAGTTCCATTCTGTTCCACTTATTCCAAGAGGAGCACTTCCAACCATCCGCCACTCTGGAGCTTTCTGTTTCAGTTCCAACAAGCTTCTGGTTATTTCAGCTGTGACTGATCAGTCATCCAACACCCAACCCCAACCAACCAATTTTCCCCTTCAACCGCTGCAACCGTGTCTGCCTGTCCCGCATCGGACGTCAGCCACAAACGAGCCTGCAGCTGACGTGGACATTTACCCCCTCCATAAATCTTCGTCCGCGAAGCCAAGCCAAAGATCAGTCTCTTTCTCCTTCTCCAGCAAACAATAGGAGTTAGTCTTTTGCTCCCATCTGTTGTTTTAGGTAAAGAAGAACCCAGGAGTGACCTTTCTGTGCACTCTGTCAAACCTCTTGCAAACAGCCAGAGTGTCTCTAGTCCATTCATTTCATGACATCATTTCAATTAGCACCTACTTGTGAAATGTGGATAGCATTCTCCATAATTTCTGTAAAGTTACTGAATATGAATTCTTCAGTATTTCAAATAAGATCTGTTTTAAAATGTGTATGTATGTAACATACTCTAATTTTACCAATTTATCTCCCAAAAAACATTCCCAAATATTACATCACAATGCCTACATGGTGTACCCAGATGGCCATGAGGACACGGTCCCCGCCTGGGACCTGGCGCATGCCAGAGACCCCTGCCCACTCCCCATCTTCTTTAACCCAGCCCCTACCTACACCCATACTGCCAGGGACTCGGTGCAGGTCAGCAACCCACCCACAATCACGCCGTACATTCTGTACCCTGCTCCAGCTGCTCCAGCCAACATAACTGCCCCACATTAAACCAAGCCCCACCTCCATCAAAGCCCTCCCTCCCCAGCCTCAGGACACACGACCGGCAATGGAGCCGACCATTATACCTCGCGTGGAACTGCACCAGTCACAGAGGCAAAGGAGACCACCTGGCCAGCTGAGTCTCTAGGAATTTTAACCCAGTGCGGTTTTGGTTTTAAAAAAGGGGGTGAATGTGGTGGTAGGAATAAGTAAATGCTGAGCTCCCTGGTAACTCCTCCCCTTGTGACTCTGGAATAAAGGTCGACCTCCCTCTCCCTGTCCTTAGTCGAGCACTTGGAATCAGGCCAGCGACCAGTCTAAAGTGTAATAAAGCCTCCTTTTCCTCACTCTACAGGTTTGGAGTCATTGATAGAGCTGATCACCCCCCTCTGCCCCCCTCCCTGTCTCTGTGAAACCCTCCGCTTCCCATTCCCCTGTTCAAACCCCCCTCCCTGTGTCTCTGTTCAAACCCATGCTCGTTCCAAACTCCCACCACTCTGCATGAAGGTTCCCCCTAATGTTCTCCTTTAACATCTCCCTTTCACCCCTAACCCATGTCCTCTGGTTTGGATCTTACCCAACCTCAGTGGAAAAAGCTGACCTACATTTACTCCATCTATATACCTCTTTCAAATCTACCCCCATTCTCCAACACTCCAGGGAATATAGTCCTAACCTATTTAACCTTGCCCTCGAGTCTGGGCCACATCCTAGTAAATCTTCTCTGCACTCTTTCAATCTTATTGATATCCTTCCTGTAGTTCGGTGACCAGAACTCCACACAATTCTCCAAATTTGGCCTCACCAATGTCTTGTACAACTTTACCACATCATCCCAACTCCCATGCTAAATTCTTTGATTGATGAAGGCCAATATGTCAAAAGCTCACTTCACAACCCTACCCAGCTGCGATGTCACTTTCAGGGAATTATCCATCTGTATTCCCAGATGCCTTGGTGCCTTACAAAGGTTGTGGAACAGGGTACATCCTACCCTGGTTAGAATGGATGCAGAGTTGGAAGGAGAAGTGGCAGATGGATTTCAGTCTGGATACGTGTGAAATGATGTATTTTGGAAGGCAGAGAATGGGGTTATTGGTATGATCCTCAACAGTGTGGAAGAACAGAAGGACCTCAGGGTATGGGGACCGAGACGGTGAACAGTGGGGTGTGTTGTACAACAGAGAGACCTCTGGGTATTGGGGCTCACACAGTGTAGGGTGGGGAGTGTATGGCAGTACAGGGAGACCTCGGGGTACGGTGACCGACACTGTGAACGGTGGGGAGTGTTGTAGAACTGAAGGACCTCAGGGTACGGGGACTGACACGGTGAACGGTGGGGAGTGGTGTAGAACAGAGAGACCTCTGGGTATTGGGGCTGACACGGTGTAGGGTGGGGAGTATGGCAGTACAGGGAGACCTCGGGGTACGGTAATTGACAAGGTGAATGGTGGGGAGTGGTGTAGAACAGAAGGACCTCAGGGTACGGGGACCGACACATTGAAAGGTGGGGAGTGTTGTAGAACAGAGAGTCCTTTGGGTATTGGGGACGACACGGTGTAGGGTGGGGTGTATGGCAGTACAGGGAGACCTCGAGGTAGGGTGACCCACATGGTGAACGGTGGGGAGTGTTGTAGAACAGAAAGACCTCGGGGTACGGGGATCGATACGGTGAACAGTGGGAAGTGTTGCAGAACAGAGAGACATCAGGGTACAGGGACTAACACGGTGAACGGTGGGAAGCGTTGCAGAACAGAGACACCTCGGGGTACAGAGATTGACACTGTCAACGGTGGAGTGCGTAGTAGAACAGAGAGACCTCGGGGTTTGGGGATCGACATGGTGAATAGTGGGGAGATAAGGAATCCTTAGATGGCAACGGTGAACCTTTCCCTCAGACCTGCCCTCTCAGAGGTGGTGCCTTTCCTTACAGCTCTGCAGAACTCATTAAAGGAAGAATGACTGGAGTGGATCCAAGGAAGACACACGAGAAGGGTCTGTGGAAAGAGACAGGGTCTGGAACCGTGCAGGGAGAGTGGGAGGCTCCTGGCGCTGCTAAAGTAAGGAGTGTCAGTGCGTAGTGGAGGGAAATTGGCACAGCGTGCTCTGAGACCTGTTACGTGGCATTCCTGGAATCTGGGACATGTGAAGGGCTCAGATTGCGCACAATGCAAGGGAGAAGTCTTCGCACAGACCCGGACAAAGTTCCTGGGATGCTGGAGGTTGGGAAAGGGAACTTAACTCTGTGTCCCATCCTAGGAATGTGTGACGGGACAGGGGGAGAGGGAGCTTCACTCTGTGTCCCTCCCCAGGAGTGTGTGACGGGATGGGCGAGAAGGGGCTTCAATTTGTGTCCCACGCCGGGAATGTGTGATGGGACAAGGGAGAGGGGGCTTCAATTTGTGTCCCAACCCGGGAGTGTGTAATGGGACGGGGCAGAGGGAGCTTTACTCTGTGTCCTACCATGGGAGTGTGTGACGGGGATGGGGGAGACGGGACTTCACTCTGTATCCCACCACAGCAGTGTGTGACGGGACGGGGTTGTGGGGGCTTCATTCATGTCCCACCTTGGGAGTTTATGACAGGACAGGGGCAGAGGGAGTTTCACTCTTTGTCTCAGGTTACAGATCAGGACCAGGCGTTGCCATGCTGCAAGTGAACGAAGACCTGAGCCGTAAGGTTTTGTTAAAAACGATATATTTGGGAGGAATTATTAAAGTGAATTGCACAGACAACTCCTGCCCCTGTCCCACACTGGTTCATGGACCTTGACACCAGCGAAGGCACCGGGAGGTAGACAATTATTTGAAAGGTCCTGCAGCCTCATCATCCGTCTTCTTCCTCTGCCACTGGATGGTGGTGTAACTGGGGTCCCAGGGGACAGGGTGAGGGAGGAGGGAGGGGGGGAGAGATGTGCGAGAGGGAGAGGGAGTAGGAGAGAGGAGGGACAGAAGGGAGGAAGATAGAGTGGGGGAGCATGAGAAAGAGAGGGAGAGAGGAGGGACGGGAGAGTGGGGAGCATGAGGTGTGGGGGGAGAGAGAGGGGTAGATAGAGGTGGTGAGAGAAGGGGAGAGGGGTAGAGAGGATGATAGAGGGGAAGTGGGAGGAGGAGAGAAGGAGAAGGGATAGAGGTGAGAGGGTGATGGAGAGTGGAAGAAAGAGGAGGGGAGACACTGTTAACTGTGGAGTGCAGGCAGTTGACCACCCAACGCACTGACACACACCCCCCCTCCCAGCCCCTTCCACACCCTCCCGCCCTTCACTCACCATAGCAGCCCCCCGAGAGAGAGCAGTCCCATCCCGAACAGTGCTAGGGCAATGAATGAGATAAGGTCCAGGGCCAGTGCATTGCCAAACTGGGAGGGAGGGGGGGTCTCCACCACCAGCCCCTCTTCCACATCTGGGGGTGGGAGTGTGTGTCCTTGCTCTGTCGGAATAGACACTAAGGGTACAACTGTGAAGGAGAGAGGGAGAAGCCGGAGTCAGTGGTGAGGCTAACTCTCCCCTCCCTGACTCTGTAAATTCCTCCACTCCCCATCCCCCTGTTCAAACCCCCCTCCCTGTCTCTGTAACCCCCTCCACTCCCCATTCCCCTGTTCAAACCCCCTTCCCAGTCTCTGCAACCTCCTCCACTCCTCGTCCCCCTGTTCAAACCCCCTCGATGTCCCTGTAACTCCCTCCGCTCTCCGTCCACCTGTTCAAATCCCCCCTCCCTGTCCCACTGTTCAAACCCCCCCCCCCCTCCACTTCCCGTCTAAGACATCAGGAACAAACGAACCACGGACATTGTAGAGGATTTTAGCAATTGGTCTTCCTTCGTTGCCCATGACTACGCACTGGTAGGTTTTCTCATGTTCCTTGCTAACCTGGAGAATTTCCAGGCTCGATTCATGGGTCTCCGCGATCTTCTGAAACTGCCATTCATTCCGGCTACCCTGCAGAGACAAACCCATAATCCAGGCCCACCCACCCCGGTGCTGGGGCTGAGGGAGCCTCACTGTCGGGGGGGAGATGTATATACTCTGGGGCCGAGGCCCATAATCCAGGTCCTCCTTCCCCGGGGCCGGAACTGAGGGAGCCGCACTGTTGGGGAGATGTACATACTCCGGACTGGGGCCCATTATCCAGGCCCACCCTCCCTGGGGCCGAGACTGAGGGAGCCGAACTGTCGGGGGCAGATGTATATACACTGGCACAGATGGTGGGTGTGGGATTGATCGGGAGCTTCCACCTACCAAAGGCGCTTGGGAGAAGATGTACGACTTGAAGTTGCTGGTGATCTTGTGCCAGGTCTGGAAACAATCCAGAGATAACTCGTCGTTCTCTCCCACCATCAAATCGGTAGCTGCATACCAAGAGGTCGAGGTTGGAGGTGGCAGCTGGGACCTTCCAAATCCTCTCCTTTAGCTTGTCCCCTTCTTCTACTCTTGGTCCAACTAAGCCCACAAACTGATACACAAGCAAACGGGGAATGTAGCTGCCCAGAGGGATCTGGGGGAGTGGGGTGGAGTGGAGGGATCAGGGGAGTGCAGTGGAGCAGAGGGATCTGAGGGAGTGCAGTGGAGGGAGGGATCAGGGGAGTGCAGTGGAGGGAGGGATCAGGGGAGTGCAGTGGAGCGGAGGGATCAGGGGAGTGCAGTGGAGCGGAGGGATCTGGGGGAGTGAGGGGGAGCAGAAGGATACCCATACGTTGTAACTTGATAATGGAGTCACAGGTAGATTGGGTGGTCAAATAGGCCTTCAGCAGTCAGAGCAGTGAGTCGTGAAGTTGAGAGTTCCTGTTGTTCTTGTGAGGCCCCGTTTGGAGAATTGGATTCGGTTCTGGTCACCCGGCCGTGGGATCGATGTACATTGAGCTGGAGAGGTTCAGAGGGGATCAGTGAGGACGTTGCCGGGACTCGAGGAGGGGCCTGAGCTGCAGGGTGGAGCCGGCTGGGGCTTTGTCCCGCAGAGCGCAGGAGGTTGAGGGGCGATCTCATGGAGGTGTACAGAACCTGGAGAGGGACGGGTCGGTGCGGGGGGTGGGGGTGTCACTGGGAAGGTTTTACCCAGAGTTGGGGAAACGGTGGTCAGAAGGTCATGAGTTTTCCCCCTCTCTTTCCCTCCGTCACTCTCTACTCCCACTTAATCCTCCCAACTGCCCCTCCACCCCTCCCCGTTCACCCCTACCTCCACACCGGATCCCCATCATGCAGCTGATAAATAAGGGGTGACAGTCGATACATTGACGAAACAACAAGGTGAAGTTCCCTGTGTGGCGGTTGGGGACGGGAGAGGGCAAAGAGGGGGAGGAAAGAGTATCGAGAGGTGAGGGAAGGGGGGGGGGGGAGAGGAGGTGCTGGAAGAGAGATGGGAGGGGGAGAGTGTGGAGGAGAGGAGGTTGGGGAGGGGAAGAGAGTGGAAGGGGAGGTGGAGGGAGAGAGGAGGGCGAGATATTGGGGGAAAGTGTAGGAGGAGAGAGGAAGGAGGGGTGAGGGAGAGCGATGGAAGAGGGAGACAGGAGGAGGTGGAGGAGAGAGGGTAAGGGGAAAGGTGTAGAGAGAGGAGGGAGGGGAAGAGAGAGAGAGATGCACTGAGGAAAGGCAAGTGGCCATTAAATCCCCCTCCACTTCCTGTTTAAACCCCCCTCCCTGTCTCCGTAACCTCTCCACTCCCCGACCTCCTCTACAAATCCCCCTCACTGTCTCCATAACCCCCTGTTCAAAACCCCCTCCCTTTCTCTCACCCCCTCCACCCTCGTCCCCTGATCAAACCCCCCCTCCCTGTCTCTGACCCCCTCCACTCCCCGACTCCCTGTTCAAACCCCACTCCGTCTCTGTCACCCTCCACTCCCTGACCCCCTGTTCAAACCCCCCTCCGTCACTCCCCGCCCCTATTCAAACCCCCCCTCCCTATCTCTGTAACCCCCTCCACTCCCCATCCCCCTGTTCAAACACCCCTCCCTGTCTCTCTGACCCACCCCACTCCTCGCCCCCTGTTCAAACCCCCCTCCCTGTCTCTGAGACCCACTCCCCGTCCCCCTGTCAAATTCCCCTCCCTATCTCTAACCCCTCGATCAGAAGAGACAAACTCACCACAACTATTGCTGCACTCAACTGGAAGAGAGAGAGAGAGAAGACTATAAAGACCCAAATCTATACCTTTACTTCCACACCTGACAGTGTGGCTCCCTCAGTCCCAACCCCGGGGAGGTTGGGCCTGGATTATGGGCCCCGGTCCCGGAGTATATACATCTCCCCCCGACAGTGCGGCTCTCTCAGTCCCAGTCCCGGGGAGGGTGGGCCTGGATTATGGGCACTGGTCCCAGAGTATATACATCTCCCTCCAACAGTGTGGCTCACTCACTCCTGGCCCTGGGGAGGGGAGGCTTGGATTATTTAAATTGCCATGTCTCACTGTTATTTGTGAAATGATTCGTCTCCATCGTAATGATCTCATGTGCTTTAAATCCAAAGTTAATCACAGCTGCGGCAAGAAAATGAGCTACAAAATAAAAGTTCTGATCAGACTGTGATTCATTCTGGGGGATCAGTTATTCTATATATAAACCCCACCGAACCTCTGGATCAGATCTCAGCCTGTGACCCACTCCCGGGTATATGTTCTTTATATAAACCCCCCCCCCCGCCCTCTGAACCCCTGGATCAAACCATAGCATGTGACCCAATCCCGGGATCTGTTATTCTGTATATAAACACCCCGAACCCCTGGATCAGACCCCAGCCTGTGACCCACTCCTGGATATCTGTGTTTCTATATATAGACCCCCCGAACGCCTAGATCAGTTCCCAAACTGTGATTTCCCCCTCCTGGGGATGTTATTGTATATATAAAACCCCCCGAACCCCTGGATCAGACACCAGTCTGTGACCCCCTTCTGGGAATCTGTGGTTCTATATATATAAATCCACCAAACCCCTGGATCAGACCCCAGCCTGTGACCCACTCCTGGAAATCTGTTATTCTATATAGCATCCCCCCTGAACCCCTGGATCAGATCCCAGCTTGTGACCCGCTCCCAGGGATCAGTAATTCTATATATAAACCCCTCCCCCGACCCCCTGGATCAGACATCAGCAGGTGACCCCCATCCAGGGATTTGTTATTCTATATTTCAACCCCCCCGACCCCCTGGATCAGACCCCAGCCCGTGACCCCCACCTGGGGATCTGTTATTTTATTAATAAACCTCCTGAACCGCTGCATCTGACCCCAACCTGAGACCCCTGTCCCAGGGATGTCCTATTTTATATATGAACCCCTGGATCAGATCGCAGACTGTGACCCACACCCTGGGATCCATAATTCTATATATAACCCCCCCCCGAACACTGAGATCAGACCCCAGCCTGTGACCCCCTCCCAAGGATCCATTATTCTAGATATAATTCCCCTGAACTCCTGGATCAAATCCCAGTTTGTCACCCACACCCGTGGTCTGTTATTCTATACATAAACCCCCCCTGAACCCCTGGATATGACCCCAGACTGTCACCCCCACCTGGGGATCTGTTCTTCAAAATATAAATGCCCAGAACCTCTGAACACATGCCAGGCTGTGACCCTCATCTGCGATCTGTTATTCTGTACATAAACCCACTGAACACCTGGATCAGACCCCAGCCTGTGACCCCCACCTGGGAATATGCAATTCAATATTAAACCCCCCCGAACCCTTGGATCAGACCCCAGCCTGTGACCCCCTCCCAAGGATCTGTTATTCTATATGTAATCCCCCTGACCTGTGGATCAGACCGCAGCCCGTCAACCCCACTCAGGGATCTGTTATTTTATATATAAACCAACCGAACCCCTGGATCAGACCTTAGCCTGTGACCTCCTCCTGGGGATCTTTTATTCTATATAATAAACACACTGAACCCCTGGATCAGACCCCAGCCTGTGAACCCTCCTGGGGATCTGTTATTCTATATATAACCCCCCATAAACCCCTGATTCAGATCCCAGCTGTGACCCACTCCTGGGGATCTGTTATTCTTTGTATAAACCCCCTCAAATCACTGGATGAGCCCCAACCTGTTACCTACTCCCGGGGATCTGGTGCTCTATATGTAACACCCACCCCACCCACCCCCCCCCAAACCCCTGGATCAGATCCCAGCTGGTGAACACCTCCCAGGTTTTGTTATTCTGTAGATAAAATCTCTGATGCCCTGGATTAGACCCCAGCCTGTGACCCTCACCCAGGGATCTGTTATTCGATATGTAATCCCCCTGACCTGTGGATCAGACCCCAGCCTGTCAACCCCATCCGGGGATTTGTTTTATATATAAACCCACTGAATCCCTGGATCAGACTCCAGCCTGTGACCCGCTCCCGGGGATATGTTTTTCTATATAAACCCACCCAACCCCTAGATCAAATCCCAACCTGTGACCCACTCCCGGGAATCTGGACACCTGGATCAGACCCCAGCCTGTGACCCTCCAACGACCCTCCAACCAGGGAACAGGTATTCTATATATAATCCCCTCAAACCCCTGGACCAGACCCCAGCCTGTAACCCTCCAACCAGGGAACAGGTATTCTATATATAATCCCCTCAAACCCCTGGACCAGACCCCAGCCTGTGACCCACTCTCCGGGTTCTTTTGTTTTCTATATAAACCCCATGAACCCCTGGATCAGAGCCCAGACTGTGACCCCACCCAGAAAACTGTTATTCTCTATATAAATCCCCCAAACCCCTGGATCAGACCCCAGCCTGGGAACCCCACCCAGGGATCTTTTGTTCTATATATAAACCCATCTGAAACCCTGGATCTGTCACCAGCCTGTGACCCCCCCTCCCGGGGTTATTCGATATATAAACCACCCCTAACCATTGGATGAGATCCCAGTCAGTGACCCACTCCCAGTGATCTGTATTCAATATATAAACACCCCAAAACCCCTGGATCAGACACCAGCCTGTGACCCACGCCCGGGGATATGTTATTCTCTATATAATCTATCAGAACACCTAGATCAGACTCCAACCTGTTACCCACTCCTGGGGAACTGATATTCTATATATAAACCCCTCTGAACCCCTGAATCAGACCCCAACATGGAACCCCCTCCTGGGGATCTGTTATTCTATATATAAACCCCCTGAACACCTGGATCAGACCCCAGCCTGTGACCCCCCCCTCCCGGGGATCTGTTACTCTATATATAAACCCACCCAACCCCTGGAACAGATCCCAGCCTATGAACCCCTCCCGGGTTTTGTTATTCTACATATAAACTCCCAGAACCCCTGGATCAGGCCCCAGCCTGTGACCCCCTCCTGGAGATGTTATTCTATATATATATAAACTGCCTGAACCCCTGGATCAGATCCCAGCCTGTGACCGCCTCCCGAGGATCTATTATTCTCTATGTTATTCTGCAGAACTCGTGGATCAGACCCAAGCCTGTCACCCCCACTCAGGGATCTTTTATTCTATATATAAACCAACTGAACCCCTGGATCAGTCCCCAGCCTGTGAACCCCTCCGGGGATCTGTTATTCTATATCTAAACCCCCCTGAAGCCCTGCATCAGATCCCAGACTGTGACTCACTCCCGGGGATCCATAAATCTATATATAACCCCCCCCCCCGAACCCCTGGATCAGATCCCAGCTTGTGAACCCCTCCCGGGTTTTGTTATTCTATTATATAAACTCCCTGAACCCCTGGATCAGAACCCCGCCTGTGACATCTTCCCAGGGATCTGTTATTCTATATATAAATCCCCTTGAACCCCTAGATCTGACCCCAGACTGTGACCCACTCCTGGTGATCTGTTATTCTATATGTTATCCTCCCGAACCCGTGAATCAGACCCAAGCCAGTGACCTCCTATCGGCGATCTGTTATTCTATATATAAACCCCCCTCCCCCCACCACCAAACTCCTGGATCAGTTCCCAAACTGTGATCCCCCTGTGAAAATTGGCTGAAAATTATTAAACTCGCACCATTCTTAAAATGGGATGGAATGTAAAGAATGTAGATTAGAGCTTGAAAAACAGACAGTACTAATTAGTGGGCCTCTTCTGATCAGGAGCCTCAAGGATGCAAGGATCTGGTTCAGGCTGGCACCACGACTTAGGGTATTCCATAGCTAGTACTACACTTGCTTAATAGAGAGACATGAATGTTAACTTAGACACCCCTAAGGAGGGAATGAACTAATTAACATAACATGCAATGTATGATGAGGGAGGGACTGAATGATATCTGTATTGATGGGAGAGAATGGAAAAGGTTGTAATGTATTGGGATTCTGATTGGAAGAAGGTAAATGAAGGTGAGGTGATGTTGAACGCAGGACTGTACAAAAGAGTGATGATTATGAACCTCCGGTGTGTCTCCAGACAAGGGACACCCGGCTCTACAGACCCGAAATAAAGCTGAACCTGTTCTCCAAGACTTTTTCTCCAGAGTAGTGATTGTGAACACTTTATATTTCACAAGCTTGGGGGCTCATCCGGGACTCAACTCCCGCCACTTGGCGACTGGTTATTGAAGAACGAGAAGGTGAATCCCACTAATTTCAGTGGTCTCTGACTTCCTTGCTTGCCATCAGCGGTTTGAGCGAGTGATATCCGGACAGTAGACTCTGGAGAACAGGACCTAGGAAAGCACGAGACCCAGGTAAGAAAAATTGACTATTGAGTACTACTCGGGCGACTGGGATTCTGTCAGGATTGTGTGATCTGACAGGGATGTGGGTAATCAGTGTACCTGAGAGAAGAAGGGACTCCAGAGTGGGGGTCCCGGGATTGACATCCCGCCTGTGAGAGATAATAGAATATAGGAAGTAAAGCTAGTATGAATGAAATAAGGAATACTAGACTAGATTAGAGGAAGTTAAGTAAGTGCTGAATAGGGATGAATTCCGATAAGGATGAATTCCGATAAGAGCGTGAGGAAGGGTTACGCAAGTATAATAGAATAAGGGTCTTATAGTGATAGAAAGAATGAGCAAGTTCTGCATATAGAATTAGTAAGTCCTGGGGGTTGAGATGTGTGAATAAGGACAAAGGCAGATTCATGAATGACAATGACATGATGGGACCCAGACAGGATACCCCATGGTCTTTCAAGTTTACAGAAACTGCACGCATGTAGGCAGACAGAATTACCAAATGCCAAACCAATCCAGGAGGCAGAAGAATGTTAAGGGGGGGAGGGTACCTCTACACTGAAATGAACTGTATAAAAGTTGGGTGAGCCCCAGTATGTGTGTGTATTCCCATGGTAAGGGGAAGCACCCAACTTTGCATTGTTGTACAATAAATGTTCTTTGTTCTCAATTTTTGTCTCGAGCGAAATCTGTAAAGGTACTTCTGTTTCTCACACGCCCAATAGTCCGTGGGGGCGGATGTTAGGAAACTGGGGTTGGGGAAGGACCCAGGGAAAAATTAAGGAAACTATGATAAGGTTTTGTTATTACAGATGACCCCAGACTCCGATTCTGGGCTCCTCAGTCTGGTGGCCACAATTGGGGTCAGATGAAGATTGGATATGTCAGAAATTAAATGTATTCGTAAATACAAGAAGTCCTTTTGATCAGGAAGAGTCAGATTATGCAGCGTGTTGGATCTGGGTGGCCGAGGTGTTTAAGATCACCATGAAAAATGAGGAGGCAGACGTACCTCCCTGGGATCCTTTAGAGCACCTGCCTCCACCATATGACACCAGAAGGGGAGGGGAGGATCACCAGGATGCTGGTAATATCCCTCCCGGGAATCACCAATGGGTGTGGGGGCCCGCTGGAAGGGTAGAGGCCTGTGCCCTGGAGCTGGAGGAGGCAAGACAGAGGGGCTTGGACAGGCAGGAAAAACCCGAGAAAAAGAGAAGGGGCGAGGTGGAGATATTACAAGGCGATATGAGATCCTTTCCGTTGGAGAGAAAGGAACCAAAAGCCCAAGCCAATTTACAGATGTTCCCTTTGAGGGAGGTTCCAATAGGATAAGGGGCGTTGGGATTCATCAACATTCCTCTCATCAGTATGGAGGTGAGAAATTTTAAGAAAGAAATGAAAAGTCTTTTGGAAGATCCCCTAGGCTTGGCTGAACAGTTTAATCAATTCCTGGGGCCTAACATTTACACCTGGGGTGAAATGCAATCGATATTAGGAACTCTATTCACTGCAGAGGAAAGGCAAATGGTACAACAAGCAGGAATGAGGATTTGGGAAAGAGAGCATCCCCCTGGAGACCACCAAGGAGCTGCCGCAGAGACTAAATTTCCAATTGTTCAGCCAGATTGGGACAAGCAGCAGGAGGAGGGAAGAAGGAATATGTGGGATTTAAGAGATCTAATAATAAAAGGAATTAGAGAAGCAGGTGCCAAAAAGCCAAAATTTCGAACGAGCCTTTGAAAATTGTCAATTAAAGGAAGAAGCACCCGCAGTCTTCCTGCAAAGGTTAAGAGAAAACATGCAGCAGTATTCTGGTGTGAATCCTGACTCGGAGGCAGGACAGCAACTCCTTCGAGCAAACTTCGTTACAAAATCCTGGCCAGACATTAAAAATAAGCCAGAAAAGATGGAGGATTGGAATGAGAAATCTCTGGATCAGTTGTTGAAAGAGGCCCAGAAAGTGCATGTCCGGAGAGTGGAAAAGTGGAACAAGTTGTGGAGAGAAGGTGGGAACGTGAGAGACAGACGTCCCCGAGAGGGGGGAGAGGTACAACAAGAGGAGGCAGAAGAGGACAAGAAATGTCCCTGAGATGTTACTATTGTGATGAAGAAGGGCATCTGAGGCAAGACCACCCAAAATGGAGGAGAGAGACTCGATCCTATACTCTGATGGAAAATGAGGACTAGGGGTGTCGGGATCCCCTCTCTGGGGTCAATTAGATACTAACAGGAACCCCTGGTAAATCTAAAATTAGGACTCCTAGAAGAAGAAGTAGTATTTATGGTAGATTCGGGAGCGGAGAGATCCAGTGTGATACAGCCCCACGAGACATATCAGTGGGGAAAGAAAATATCAGAATATTGGGAGTAGGGGGGAGAGTCATGAAGACCCCCCTGATCAAGGGGGTATGTTTGAAGTACCAGAACAGGGAGGCAGTTGAAGACCTGATTCTGGTTCCTCAAGCTGGTGTGAATCTGATGGGATGAGATCTGCAGGTTAAACTAGGATTCAGTACGGCTCCAGTGGAAGGACGTATCATGGCGAAATTATAAAAGCCTGAACCCTTCACAGTTCCTGTATTTGTCGAGAGAAGATAAAGAACCAGAGGTCTCAGGACATGACTGCAGTGAGGTGGTCGAGCTGCAGACGAAAAGTCGAGAAGACCTGGAAGGACAACGATGGTTCATAAATGGATCGTCGAACTGTATAGACGGAAAGAGATACAGTGAATATGCCATCGTTGATAGGGTTAACGGAACTGAGGTGGAGACTGGGCGTCTGCCCGGCAGCTGGTCTGCTCAGTCCTGTGAGCTTTATGCCCTAATGAGAGCCCTGGAACTGTTGGAAGGGCAGGAAGGTACCATATATACAGATTTGAAATATGCCTTTGGAGTGGAACACACATTTGGGAAGATCTGGAAAGAATGGGGGATGATAACAGCAAGAGGAAAAGAACAGGCTCATGAGCAACTAATTGAAAAGACTTTGGAAGCATTAATTAAACCAGAAAGAATTGCCATAGTACATGTACCAGGAGACCAGAAGGGGAGCTCACCAGAAATCCGAGGAAATCGAATGGCTGATGAACTGGCTCGATAGGCGGCACGATCAGGAACAGGGCACATGATGACTCTGATACCTCTCAGAGAAGGGCTGAAGAAGGTACCTATCTTTTCCCTCCCTGAAGAAGAACAAATGGAAAAGATGGGAGCAAGTAAACGGAAGATGGAAAATGGTGGCTCCCCAATGGAAGACAATTGTTAAATAAATCCCAGGCAGATAATAGGGGAACTGCACTCACACTCACACTGGGGAGCTCAGGCACTGTGTGATGCATTTTTACGAACCTACGCCTATAGAGGAGTATATACCCTAGCAAGACAGACAGTGGGCCGCTGTGTGATCTGCTTAAAGGTTAATAAGAAAGTTATGAGAGCTATGCCTGGAGGAGGACAACCTTTAGCAATCCGCCCATTTCAGCGGATACAAGTGGATTTCATTGAACTCCCTAAGGTCCAGCGATGGAAATTTCTACTAGTAATAGTGGATCACCTCATGAGATGGGTCGAAGCATTCCCCACTGTTAATGTCACTGCACAAGCAGTAGCAAAAATAATTCTGGAACAAATTGTACCCCAATATGGAATAGCTGAGTCCATCGATGCAGATCGGGGAACTCACTTTGCTTCTAAAATTCACAGCCTGGTCTGTGAATCATTAGGGATAGAATGGAAGTTACATACCCCATGGCATCCACAGAGTTCAGGGAGAGTAGAGCGAATGAATGCCACTTTAAAAATGCAAATTACAAAACTGAAAGCTTGGACCAAATACTTACCAATAGCTCTTAGAATTCGGACAGCCCCACGACAAAACATTAGAATATCCCCGTACGAGATGTTATTTGGACTCCCATATTTGGGACGGGTAGAAGGAATACCTATGGTCGAAAGTAATGATGTGTCTTTAAGGAACTATTCACTGGCAGTCTCTCATTCTCTTGCAGATTTAAAAGCTAAGGGTCTGCTGGTGCAGAGCCCTCCTCTGGATTTCCCTATCCACCCTGTGACTGCTGGTGACTGGGTCCTGATCAAATCGTGGAAAGAAGAAAAGCTTCAGCCCCAGTGGACTGGACTATATTTGGTACCATTAACCACAGAAACAGCGGTCCAAACGGAGGAAAAGGGGAGGACACACGCTTCAAGAATAAAGGGACCAGTGAACCCACCACCAGCAGAGGGAAAGAAAGAGGAGTAAAAAACCGCAACAATGAGACTTTTATGTTTTCCATTTCAATTTGTACTTGTACATATCATAGCTTTGCATGTTAAACTCAAAAATTCTTTTATCTCTCTGAGTACTAACTATGCTAAACACTAAATTCAAACAGATTGTTGGGTATGCGCGAAAATACACCATGGAAAGTCATGAAAGCCCTTAGTAGCGGTCCCTCTCTCCCTACACGAATTGTTTGATATATATACCCTGTCAAAAAACCATGATCAAACCATTGAGGATAAGTTCAAAGGGTGGTCCTTATGGCCAAAACCAGCAAAGTCGGCAACTACTCAGTCTGGGGTGTTGCTTTCTTTTGAGGAGGGACTTAAGAACACGACCTGTCTCTGTAATATAAATCAATCTGCCCCACACTAACAAGGAATTTCCAATTGCATGCAGAATTGGACAGTCACCCGCTTGCGAATTCCACTGCCAATAATGGCACATATTGGGTATGTGGACGTAACATTTACTCATGGTTACCTGGGGAAAGGGAATGTTGGAATCGGACAAAGGGCTTTAAATTAACCTGCCATCTTAAGGGTTGGAGTGAATGTTGCTACCTTGCCTACCTAATTCCCCATGTCCGTGTCCTTGACCAACTGCCTGTACCAGTTTCTTCACATGGGCAGAGAAAATGTATGGGTCAATTGGACATGGGGAGACTGGCGTCTCAGAGGTTGAGGGCAATGGTACATTCACCTTGCCATTATGGTTTATTAATTCTGGTTGGTTTATTTGTCGGATATACCAGATTAATTTATTCTGCCATAGGTGCACGACAAATGATATTAAAACCTGTGGCAGATGAGCAATGACAAATTCAATTTATGCTCCAACAATTTGAGGAAACAAAAAGCCAACAATAAGAATAATGATAATGCAGTTTAATCAGAAATACATGGTAAAGAGAAAAGGGAGGAATTGAGAAAAATGGCTGAAAATGATTAAATTCACACCATTCGTAAAAGGGGATGGAATGCAAAGAATGTAAATTAGAGCTTGAAAAACAGACAGTACTATTTAGTGGGCCTCTTCTTATCAGAAGCCTCAAGGATGCAAGGATCTGGTTCAGGCTGGGACCATGACCTAGGGTATTCCATAGCTAGTACTGCGCTTGCTTAATAGAGAGATATGAATATTAACTTAGACGCCCCCAAGGAGGGAATGAACTAATTTACATAACATGCAATGTATGATGAGGGAGGGACTGAATGATAACTGTATTGATGGGAGAGAATGGAAAAGGTTGTAATGGATTGGGATTCTGATTGGAAGAAGGTAAATGAAGGTGGGGTGATGTTGAGCATGGGACTGTACAAAAGAGTGATGATTCTGAACCTCCGGTGTGTCTCCAGACAAGGGACACCCAGCTCTGTCTACCTGAAATAAAACTGAACCTGTTCTCCAAGACTTTGTCTCAAGAGTAGTGATTGTGAACACTTTATATTTCAAACCCCTCCTGGTGATCTGTTATTCTATATATAAACCTCCTGAGCCTCTGGATCAGACCCCAGACAGTTACTCCCTCCCAGGGATCAGTTATTCTACATATAAACCCCAGAAGCCCTGCATCAGACCCCAGTCTGTGACACCCCTCCCGGAGATCTGTTATTCTATATATATACCCCCGAACTCCTTGATCAGATCCCAGCATGTGACCCAAATCCGGGAATCTTTTGTTCTATATATATATATATATATATATATAAATAAACACCCCTGAAACTCTGGATCAGACTCCAGCCTGTGACCCCCTCCCAGGGATCTGTATTTCTGTATATAAACCCCCCGAACACCTGGATCAGATTGCAGTCTGTGACCCAAATCCGGGGATCTGTTATTCTATATATAAACTCCCTGAACCCCTGGATCAGACTCCGGCCTGTGATCCCCTCCCAGGGATGTTATTTTATATATAATTCCCCCCAAATGTCTGGATCAAATCCCAACCTTTGACCCCCCTCCTGGATATCTGTTAATCTAGATAGAAACCATCTGAACTCCTGGATCAGACCCCGGCCTGTGATCCCCACCTGGGGATCTGTTATTCAATATATAAACCCCACTAAATCCATGGATCAGACCCCAGCCTGTGACAAACTCACGGGGATTTGTTACTCGAGATATTAATACTCAAACACCAACCCCCCCAAACCCTGGATCAGACCCCAGCTACTGATCCAATCCCGGGGATATTTAATTCTATATATAAATCTCCCGGACTCCTGGATCAGGCCCCAGCCTGTGACCTCTTCCTGCAGAGATTTTATTCTATCGATAAACTTCCAGAACACCTGGATCAGACCCCAGACTGTGACACACGGGGATCTGTTACTCTAGATATTCACCCCTGGACACCTGAATCTGACCTCAGACTGTGACCCACTCCCAGGGATCTGTTATTATATACATAAACCCCCAACGAACATTTGGATCAGACCCTAGCCTCTGAGCCAATCCCGGGAATCTGTTATTTTATATATAAAGCCACCCCAAACCTCTGGATCAGACCCCAACCTGTGACCCACTCCCGGTGAACTGATATTCTCTCTATAAGCCCCCTGAACCCCTGGATCAGATCCCAGCCTGGGACCCCCTCCCAGGGATATTTTGTTCCATATATAACCCCCCTGAACCTCTGGATCAGATTCCAGCCTGTGATCCCTTCCCGGGTTCCGTTATTCTATATATAAACTCCCTGAACCCCTGGATCAGACACCAATCTGTGACCCCCCCCTCCCAGGGAACTGGTATTCTATACATAATCTACCTGAACCCATGGATCAGACCCCAGCCTGGGACCCCCTCCCGGGGATCTTTTGTTCTATATATAAACCCTCCTGAAACCCTTGATCAGACCCCAGCATGTGACCCACTCCGGGCAATCTGTTATTCTCTATATAAAATCCCCAAACCCATGGATCAGACCCCAGCCTGTGATCCCCTCCTGGGGATCTGTTATTCTATATATAACCCCCCCTCTCCCGAAACCCTGGATCAGACCCCTGCCTGTGATCCCCACCCGGGGATCTATTATTCTATATATAAACGCACCAAACCCCTGGATTAGATCCCAGCCTGTGACCTCCTCCTGGAGATCTGTTAATCTATATATAAACCCACCCCGAACCAATGAATCAGAACCCAGCTGTGACCCCCCACCCGGGAATGTTATTCTATATATAATCCACCCCCCCCAAACCCCTGGATCAGACCCCAGCCTGTAATTCCCCTCCCGGGGATCTCTTATTCTATATATAAACGCACCAAACCCCTGGATCAGACCCCAACCTGGGACCCGCTACCAGGGATCTGTAATTCTGTATATAGACCCCCTGAAATTCTGGATCAGATCTGAGGTTTTGACCCCTTCCCGGGTTCCGTTATCCTTTATATAAACTCCCTGAACCCCTGGATCAGATCCCAGCCTGAGACCCTCATCCAGGGTACTGGTATTCTATATATAGATAGTCCCCCTGAACCCCTGGATCCCATCCAGCCTGTTAGCCACTCCCTCTGAGTTCTGTTATCCTATAATATAAACCCACCCTGAACCCCTGGATCAGACCCACGACCCTTATGACTTAAGTTGAAGGTTTGAACCTTTTAGATTCTGTTTGATGATTCCCACAATTTCTCTCTTGAGATCGATGGTTAGTCTGTCAAGGATGTACTGAGCTGGGAATATACGAGGTCTCGATCAATGATGGGAACGTGTGAGGGTGGAGAAGGGGATGGAGGAGCAAGGGGAGAGAGAAGATGGGAAAGAGGACAGTAGGGGGAGGGAAGGGAGGTGAAGAGAGGGACGGAGGGAGGGGTAGATGGGGAAGAGCACGGATGGGGGAAGGGAAGGGTGGGAGGAGGAGAGGGATGAAGGCGAGGGGAGGAAAGGAGAAAAAGAGAGGGAGGGAAGTAGAGGAGAAGTTGGAGGTCAGAGGGGAGAAGGGGAGGGGTTTGAGGGAGGAGGAGAAGGTGGAGGTTGGAGGGGGAAGGGGAGGGAGGGAGGAGGAGAGAGAGAGATGAAGGGGAGGGAGGGAGTTAGACAGGGAGGGAGGTAGAGGCGATGGAGAAGGACAGAAATGGGAAGGGGAGGGTAGGAGGGAGGAGGAGGGGAGAGGGATGAAGGGAAGGGGAGTGAGGAAGGTAGAGGAGATGGTGAATGATGGGGAGGGGAGGGGAGGAAGAGAAGGGGAAGAGTTCAGAGGGGGGAAGGGGAGGGAGAGAGGCAGAAAAAGAGAGGGAGGGAGGTAGAGGCGAAGGTGGAGGTCAGAGGGGGGAAGTGGACAGGGAGGGGAGGGGAGCAAGGTGAAGGCTGAGAGGTTGGGGGGGGGGCAGGGAGGGAGTTGCCAGTTCTCGCAGTCCAGTTGTAGCCTACCCATGAAGTCGTATCGCTGGTAGGTGCGGACGAGCTCATCCAGAGCAGTCTGGGCTCGTTTCTGATCATAGCCCTGGCTCCGGTCAGGCACATGGTGCTCGCGGAGTTCGCGCAGAGCTTCCTTCAGCGCCCTGGAGCACAGTAGGCAGCCATCTGACCCCTTCATCAGGGCCAGGAACACCAGGAGAACCAGAGCCAACATCTGGCCTGTGGCGGCTCCTGGAACCTGGCTGCAGAGTCACACAGAGGCCCTGCTGAGCTCATAAAGGGCCTCGCCCACCTCCCTCCCTGTCCCACCACAGAGTCCTGCCCCTCCCGGAGAGTCTCATGGCCCCAGGTGGGGGGAGAGAGGGGAGATGGGCAGAGAGAGGGGAATGAATGGAAGGGGGAGAGAGAGGGGAGTGGAGAGAAGGCGAGGGAGAGAGAGGGGAGGGAAAGAGAGGGGGGGAGAAAGAGGGTACATTAGGGGGAGGTGCAGGATAAGGGGGAGAGGGAGGTGCAGGAGAGAGAGGGGCGATAAGTGGGAGAGGAGGCGAGAGAGGTGCAGGAGTGAGGGGTGATAAGGGAGAGAGGGGAGGGGGAGTTTCGGGAGAGAGAGGAGATAAGGGGGGAGGTGTGGGAGAGAGAGGGAGATAAGAGGGAGATGGGGGAGGTGTGGGGAAAGAGAGGGCAGATATGGGGGGAGGGAGAGGTGTGGGAGAGAGGGGGGAGATGATGGGTAGCGGGGAGGGGGAGGTGCAGGAGAGAGAAGGGAGATAACCTGGAGATGGGAGGGAGGTGTGGAAGAGAGAGTGGAGATAAGGGGGAGGGGAAGGAGGATGTGCGGGAGAGAGAGGACATAAGGGGGAGAGGGCGAGGTATGGGAGAGCAGAGATAAGGGGAGAGGGGGAGATGAGGGAGAAAGGTGAGATAAGGGAGAGGGGGAGGTGCAGGAGAGAGGGGAGATAAGGGGGAGGGGGAGGTGGAGGTGCAGGAGAGAGAGAAAAAATAAGAGGAGAGAGGGACATGGAGGTGCAGGAGAGAGGGGTGATAAGCAGAAGGGGGAGGTGGAAGTATGGGAGAGAGGGGAGATAAGCGCGAGAGGGGAAGGGGGTGCGGGAGAGAGGGGAGATAAGGGGAGAGGGGGAGGAGTTGAGGAGAGAGGGGAGATAAGGGGAGGGGGAGGTGCGGGAGAGAGGGGAGATAAGGGGGGAGGGGGAAGGTGTGGGAGAGAGGAAATAAGGGGGGAGGGGAAGGTGCAGGAGAGGGGAGAAAATTTGGAGAGGGGAAGGGGGAGATGCAGGAGAGAGAGGGGGAGATAAGGGTGAGTGGGAGGTGCAGGAGAGAGGGGGGATGATAAGGTGGAGGGGGAGGTGGAGGTGCAGGAGAAGGGAGATAAGGGGGAGAATGGGAGGTGGAGGTGCGGGTGAGGGGAGATAAGGGGGAGTGGGAGGTGCAGGAGAGAGAGGGGTCGCTAGGTGTGGGAGAGTGGGGAAATAAGGGGGAGAGGGAGGTGTGGGAGAGAGGGGAAATAAAGTGTAGAGGGGAGGGGGAAGTGCTGGAGAGAGGGAAGGGGGAGGTGCAGGAGAGAGGGGGAGATAAGGGGGAGAGGGGAGGGGTAGGTATGGGAGACAGGGGAGATAAGGGGAGGGGGTGGTGCAGGAGAGAGGGGAGATAAGGGGGAGGGGGAGGTGTGGGATGAGAAGGGGGGAGGGGAAGGTGAGGGAGAGAAAGGGAAGATAAGGAGAAGTGGGAGGTGCAAGAGAAAGAGGGGAGAAAAAGGTGGAGAGGGGAGGTGGAGGTGCAGGAGAAGGGAGATAAGGGGGAGAATGGGAGGTGGAGGTGCGGGTGAAGGGAGATAAGGGGGAGTGGGAAATGCAGGGGAGAGAGGGGAGATAAGGGGGAGAGGGGAAGGGTGGAGGTGCTGGAGAGAGGGGTAATAAACAGGAGAGGGGGAGGTGGACGCATGAGAGAGAGGGGAGATAAGCGGGGGAGGGGGAGATGCGGGAGATAAGGAGGAGAGGGGGAGGTGTGGGAGAGAGGGGAAATAAGAGGAGGGGGAAGGGGAGGTGCGGGAGGGGAGATAAGGGAAGAGGAAGGTGGGAGGGGGAGGTGTGGGAGATAGAGGGGAGATGGGAGGGGGAGGTGTGGGAGAGGGGAGATGAGGGGGCGGGGGTCTGGAAGAGACAGGGGAAATAAGGGGGAGGGGGAGGTGAGGGAGAGAGAGGGAAGATAAGAGGGAGAGGGGGAGGGGAGGTGCAGGAGAGAGGGGAAATAAGGGGAGAGGGGGAGGTGGAGTTACGGGAGAGGGGAAATATGGGGGAAGACAGAGGGGAAAGGAGGTGTTGAGAGACGGGGAGCGGTGGGAGAAACGATTGGAATTGTATTTTGGAGTTTCCCCAACTGTAGGAAGGGGTGTTGTTGAGCAGCAAAAAGTGCCAGAACATTACCCTCCTCCCCAGGGTCAGCGAGTCGAAGACCAAAGGATCGCGATTGAAGATGAAAGATTTAAAGGGGAGACATTCCTTCCCCCCACACCCATACTGAGGGGGTGTGGGTCTGTGGGACAAGCCACTGGGGAAAAGGGCTGACCCCACCTCGTTCATCAGGCATCGAGGATATAGACAGGGCAAAGGAAGTGATGGACATAGTGAGATGGGAGTGGCTGGAGGTTGGGATAGCAGAGGGCACTGGACGAAAGGCCTTTCTTTGCTCCAGAACAGCAACCGAACCATAACAGGAACGACTCAAACATATTAGTTCACATCCAGGAAAGTTTCACCAATTATATATTAACTCCTGATTAATACAGAGGTACTTTCTAACGGTGTCTTGACAACAAATCCATTCAACACCTTCATTTCACTTCAACAGAGTTTGTGTGACGGGACGGAGGAGAGGGGGCTTCACTTTGTGTCCCACCCTGGGAGTGTGTGTTGGGATGGGGGAGAGGGGGCTTCACTCTGTGTCCCACCCTGGGAGTGTGTGATGGGACAGGAGAGGGCTTCACTCTGTGCATGAAACAAGGAAATCCCTGGAGTGAATTGCGAGCAAGTGTTGGAATATTCCCCCAAATGTTCTCCCAGGGACCAATGAAGATCAGAGAATCTGATTCCACCGGAGTCGACCAACTCCTTCCAACTGGAGTTCGATCCATCTCCCTCCTCCATAACAGACAGGTTGGCCCTGGACAAGCTCAAGGCAGATCACATTTCGGGAATACTGTGGCGTGCTGGAAATGGTGCTCCGGCCAGTGGGAGTGCAGAGGTTAAATCCACATGAACACAAGTCTGAGGGTCCTCACGGGACGGCGGGGTGATGTCCAAGACCTGCATTTGCATTAGAGGAAATCTTTTGATTAGATCCCAGCCTGTGACCCACACCCGGGGATCTGTTATTCTATATAGAAACCCCCTGAACCTCTGGATCAGATCTCAGCCTGTGACCCCTCCCGGGGATCCGTTATTCTATATATAAACCCCTGGATCAGATCCTAGCCTGTTATTCTATATAAATCCCACCTGTGAAGCCCTAATAGGGGATCATTTATTTTCTATGTAATCTTTCAGGTCAGACCCCGACACCCCCCTCCTCCACTCTGTTCCTTACCTTGACTGGCTTGCCCCCGACGCTCCTCTCTGCGCCTCTCCTCCGCCGTCCCGACCCTCTCCCTGCGCTCACGTCCCCTCTCCCTATAGGGCCCCGGCTCAGCAGTGTGTAGAGGAAGGGGGTCAAGGCAGCTATTGGCGTAGGTGAGGCCGGACAGGAGGTCGTTGATCACGCCCTGGGTCCGGAAGGATAGACCAAGGGCTATCAGTATACAGGGGTACCAGCTGCCAGATCCAGAAGGGTAGGTAGCAGAGCCAGTAGGTGAGGACGACCGAGAGGGCGAGGAGAAGGGTCCTGGTCCGAGGAGGGGAGGCTGTGCTTCGGCCCAGTGTCAGGCCAGCCTGGGACCTCCAGTAGGCCCGAGCCAGGGCGGCGTACAGGCCTAGGATGAGTAGGCCAGGCCCAAGGACACTGGTGACGAAGAGGAGGGTGAGGTAGGATCTGCTATCTTCCTCTCTCCAGCCGGGCAGGCAGAGCCTACGGAGGGAGGCCTCCCTCTAACTCACGGACCCTCACCTCCACCGCAGCGGCCATGGGCAGACTGAGGCCCAGGGCCAGGGCCCCAGGCCCCAGCAAGGCCTCCCCGGGCCTCTGCCACCCCCCCGCCCTCCTGCAGGCCAGGGGCCGGGCCACAGCCAGGTAGCGCTCGGCACTCATGAGGGTGAGGGTGAAGATGGTGGCGTGCATGGCGGCAAGGTCAAGGGGCAGCAGGAGCCGGCATCCCGCCTCGCCCAGGGCCCAGTCCTTAGCCAGGCTTCCATAAGCCAGCAGAGGGGCCGTGCACAGGTAGAGCAGGTCAGAGAGGGCCAGGCTGGCCAGGTGAGGGGCCAGCCGACCTGGCAGCCTCTTGCGGCCTCCACAGGCCAGGCCCAGGGTGTACAAGTTGCCGGCTGCCCCCACCAGGCAGGCCAGGGACAGCAGGGTGGCCGTGAGCAGGGGGGCTGCTTCTGCCGGGGCCCAGGGTTCATAGGTGGAGTTGGCCAGGGCTGGGGTCCTGTTCTGGGGCTGCATTGTGGCTTCTCCAATCTTCCCCTCTCTGCCAAGAGGTCCGATACGGTTCCGACTCTCAAGTGCTCCCGACGCTCTCCGACTGTTCCTGGCCCTCTCCGACTGTTCACGACTGTCTCCGACTGTTCCCTGCTCTCCCTGACTGCTCCTTTCTCCGACTGTCCCGGACTCTCTCAGATTGTTCTGGATTCTCTCCCACTGTTCCAGACTCCGACTGTTCTTGACTCTCTCCAAACTGTCCTGGACTCTGACTGCTCCAGATTCTCTCTGTTTCCTACTCTTTCTGTTCTGTTTCCTTCTCTCTCCAACGCTTCCCGACTCCCTCCAAAGTTTTCCAACTCCCTCCGACTGTTCCAGACTCTCTCCGGGATCAGACTGTGTATGAAACCATGCCCTCTCCCTCCCCCTCTCTCATCTTTCCCTAGAGGTCTTGCTCCCTCCCACTCTCTCTTCCGCTCTCCCTTTCTCTTTCACTGTCCTCTTTCACACTCTCCGCTGTGAAGCCACGGTGGCCATCAACCTCTCTCCTGTCTCACTCGCTCTCTCTCTCTCTCTCTCTCTCTCTGTTTCTATCTCTCCCCTCCCTCTCTCTCCTCCCACCCTCTCTCTGCCCGTCTCACTAACACAGACATTCCTGGCAACCTGCAGAGAGGAACAGGCAGCCAACTGTCTGGGGAAGAGAGAAGTGGAGAAGAGTAAACACCTGGGGGGAGGGGGGGAAGAGAGAGAGGGGGTGGGAGAGAGGGGGGAAAGAGTGGGGAGAAAGGGAAGGGGAGAGAGAGGAAGGTGGAGAAGTGGGGACAGAGGGAGAGAGTGGGAGGGAGGGAGAGTCACAGACCTGGTGAAACTCACTGAACACTGTCCCATCACGGGGTAACAGAGATGGAGAGGTATGGAGGGGGCGAGAGTTTAGGCCACACTGGGGATGAGGGAGGAGGAGATGGAAGCCTTCCTTGGTTTGGGACCATCTGGATAAAGGAGCCTCCTGGTGCGATCTCACACCATCCTGCAAGTGGAAGGGTTTATGTACACTGACACGCAAGGAACTTTTCCCAGACAACTGAGAGATTCCTTTGAGATGGGGTGGAGACAGGGAGGGAGAGGGGGATGAAAAGAAGGGGGGAGAGAGGGAGGAGGGCACTCCCCTTCCCACTGTTCAAACCCCCCCTTCCTGTCTCTGTAAACTACCTCCCTGTCCCTGTTCAAACCCCCCCCACCCCATCCACTCACCGTCCCCTGTTCAATCCCCCTTTGTCTCTGTAAACCCCTCTGCTCCCCGTCCCCTGTTCAAACCCCCCTCCCTGTCTCTGTAACCCCCTCCACTCCCCCATCCCCCTGTTCAAACCCCCCCTCCCTGACTGTACCCCCCCTCACTCCCCTTCCTCAGTTTGAAACCCCTCCCCCCCTCCCCCCAGAAAGCCAGCATGACAGGAGAAGTTTTTAAGCTGGACTCTTTATTGCCTCTCTACTAGGGACAGTTTGTCTTCGGTCTCTGCTTCTGATTTTTAGGATGAGAAGCCCCTTCCCCTCAGGGCTGGTCGAGGTAGGCCCAAAGCCTGCCGTTAGGCCGGGCCGGATTCCCCTTCCCCCTCTGCCCTGCTGGTATAGCGGAGGAGCGGCCTTGCCTTGGGGATGGGCTCAAACATCGGGCACCTCTTGCTGAGACCCTCCTGGGGCCTGAGGTGGCGAAAGGAGACATCCCGCGGGCCTCGGGCCTCCGGGACGTGCCCGGCGAATCCTCATCGGGCTGGTGTCAGGTCTGGTGGGACCCGTGGCCTCCTGATAGGAGGGCACTAGCCGTCCGGTGCTGCCGCGGGGTTCCCGGGGAATGTGCGTAGAGGGGCAGGGGCCAGAGGGTGGAGGAAGGGAGTCTTTCCCGCTGGAGGGGGCGGGGGTGGGGTAGTCAGGGAGAGGGGCGGGAGGGGGGAGGGTTGGGGGCTGGTGAGGCCTGGGAGTTCTCTGTGTCATCCTCGCTGGCACAAGGAAGCAGGTCCAGGCTGCTGTAAGCTGGAGGCGGGCGAGCTCTGGGCACTGAAATTAGGGCCCTGGGGATGGGATCGTGGGAAGGAGGCCTGAACTGAGGCCGGAGAACTCTCCAAGGCCTGATCCCGACCTTCTGAGGGTGATTGTGGGCAAGAGGCCTGAACTGAGGCCGGGGAGTTCTCCAGGGCCTGATTCCGGCCTACCAAGGGGCCTCCTGGGTAGAAGGCCTGAACTGAGTCCGGGGAGCTTTCTTGGAACTGATCCTGGCCTAGTGAGGGGCATTGTGGATAGGAGGCCCAAACTGAGGCCTGAGGCCTGTTCAGGCACTGATCCTGGCCTACTGTAGAAGATGGTGGGTAGGAGGCCCGAACCAAGGTCTGCGAGCTCTCCAGGGCCTGGTCCTGGCCTAGTGAGGTGGATCGGTGGCAGCAGCAAGACGGAGCTGCAAAACTGAGGGCCGGGCTTCAGGGAGGGAGGAGGGGAACAGTAGCCTGGGGAGGATGGTGATGTGGCCTGGCCGGACAGGTGAGGCAGGGGTCCGGTGGTGGAGAGGATCTCCTGCAGAGAACTCGGGACAGCACAGACAGCCAGGATGGCAGGAGGACCTGGCTGGCTCAGCATCGCCTATAGGAAGAGGATAGAGATGGAGGAGAGAGAAGAGGGGGGGAAAGGGGAGGGGGGAGAGAGAGTGGGAGAGAGGGGGGAGGGGGGAGAGGAGGAGAGAGAGGGGAGAGACTGGGGGGAGAGGGGGAGAGAGGAGGGGGAGAGAGGAGGGGGAGAGGAGGGGAGAGAGGAGGGGAGAGAGGAGGGGAGAGAGGAGGGGAAGAGAGGAGGGGAGAGAGGAGGGAGAGAGGAGGGGAGAGAGGAGGGGGAGAGAGGGGTAGGGGTGTGGAGAGAGGGGGAGACGGGGAGGGGGGAGAGAGAGATAGGGGGTAGAGGGGGGGAAGGAGGGGGAGAGATGGGGAGGGAGAGAAGGGGGAGAGAGGGGGGAGAGAAGGGGGA